>NC_050517.1:784553-808298 GCF_002922805.2 Oryzias melastigma
AAAAATTAGTTTTAAAGTGTTGAATAATTGTTTATTCTGTTTGGCCCGCAATCTAAGCTGTGTTTCGGATTTTGTCCCCTTGTGTGATTGAGTTGGACACTGCTGTACAGACACAATAGAACCTTCTCCAAAAGGGAAGATCAATACTGACAAAAAAAAAAGATTAGCTTTTCAAAGCTGAAACACTTGGTATTTAAATGCCAACCTTTGCTGTAACTCTTTTTTTCTTTTGCTCATTCTCTTTGTGTTTTGTGTTGTGGTTGCATTGATTTGTGTTGTTTCATTTCAAATTTGTTAAATGAACTTGAATTTGATATAGTAGAAAGTTCAATTGTAAATAGCTGTTTTTTGTTTTTATCATTTATTTTTTAAAATTAATGACTCATTTTCCTCAGGGTCTACGTTATTTAAAAGCAGATCATTAAGATAAGAAGGCCCAAGACCAAATATAAATAATTGAAAAATCTGTAAAATCAACCCTAAAAAAATCCTGAAACTAGATTGATATTTTTCTAAAATTGCGTGGTTATTTTAAAACTCATATAGTTGACTCTTTTCTCTATGATTTTACCTAAAAACAGTAAGTTAGATACGTTTATAGTTACTCAGAATACTTGGATCTAAACTGCTCTTCTTCAGAAGGGCCTCACCATCACTGTTTTACAAGCTGAGGGGAAGACACCCGCCTGAAGAGAGCAGTTTACTATAAATAAATGCTCTAAATTAATCAAAAAAATGTTTTAAAACATAAAGTGAGAATCGGTTCTAAAAGGCAGGTTGTGGCATTTACTTGGATACAACTCAACTAAGCAGCATTAGATAATGGCGATCAGCTGAAGGACTGAATCTGAGCCATTGACAGTACAGAACAGAGGTCTGCAAAAACCCTATGCAGGGGTGGCCAACCCTGGTCCTCAAGAGCCTCAACCCTGCCTGTTTTCTAGCTCTCCCTGACCAGCTTGCTGCTGATTAGCTGACTCAAGTAATTCCACATCCTGATTAGCTGAACACACCTGATTTAGGTTGTCAGCAGACAATAGACAAAGTTCTCTTGTGATCTCATTCTATTCATCCTAAAACTGTTGGAAAATGAGTTTTAGTTTCCCAGTGCGGTTTAAATAAAGCCTGAATTGATCCAGGTTGTTCGTTGGTTCCTCGTTCTTTGATTTTTAAATATTTCCTTACCAAGTTTGAGTCCAAAAACGGAATTATCTGACTGTCTCTGAGGCTTGAACTGCGGCCCAAAGATATGTTCCATATTCCGCCGGCAGGGGGCGGTGTGATCAAGCTGTGACGCTGAGCTGCTGTTTAGCTCCAGAGAGGAAGTAGAGGACCGGAAGTTCCGCTGTGGATGAAACAGACAAACATCACCTGCGCCTTCGAGGTTCCGAGCCAAAGGTTCTGATCCGGTCAGAGTGTTTGAACCCGAAGCAAACATTTATAAGGTGGGAGAAGAAGAGCGCCACCGTGCGGCAGAGGCGGCGGCAGTGAGCAGGAGTTGACCTTCTAACGCTTCCTCCCAACCATGAGCTACTCCGACTACGACTCGGACGGGTACCAGTCCCACGAGGATGAGGACTACGTCCCGTCAGGTGAGCTCGCCTCTGCTGTATTTGGTGAATGTTGTGGAGCATATCATACGTTTTTTCCGGATTTGACACTGAAATTCATTGTTCCACAAGGAAATTTCCCGCCACAATTGCTAAAATAGAAGAATACACAAAAATGAATTTCCAAATACAAAGGGGCTGACTCCCTGATGGATCCCAGTGACTAAAATTAAACAGATTTACAATATTTTCAGGTAAATGCTATAAAAGGGGATCCGGGCCTTGCTGTGTGGTGTTGACAAAGTACTGGTTCACCTGTCCAAATGATCTGACTGTTTTTACAAACATTTGTAAAGAATGTCCCACTCTCAGGAGTTCAGGAGTGGAACTGTTACAGGATGGAATATTCCCTAAATATTCCACAGTCAGCTGTATCACAACAACAGGGAAGAGTTTGGGAACAACAACAACTCAGCCACCAAGTGGTAAACTGATGGAGAGGGATCAGTGGATGCTGAAGTGCAAAGAGGTCACCGACTTTCTGCACAGTCTTCAGAGCTCCAAAATTCACGTGACCTTCAGATCAGCCCAAGTACAGAACGCCGAGGTTCATGGGGTCGGGACCTTTATTGTTAAAAGACTCATTTGGGCTCCTTTTCTACTGATCAAAACCTTGAAAGAGCCGTATAGTCTTACTTTAGCCTTTAAGAAATTTGGATTTTCATTCATTAACTTTTTTAAAATATAAATTATGTTTTCTT
This sequence comes from Oryzias melastigma, assembly GCF_002922805.2. Lineage (NCBI taxonomy): Eukaryota > Metazoa > Chordata > Actinopteri > Beloniformes > Adrianichthyidae > Oryzias > Oryzias melastigma. The sequence continues at coordinate 786,865 of NC_050517.1, forward strand.
TTGGCACAAACAAAAGCAAAAATAACTTTTTAAAACTTATTTTCAAAATAAAAGATGATCTCTGCCAAACAGGATCATGTCAGTGCAGCTAGTAACCAATGTTGTTCAGCATAAGATAATATTTGCTTTTAACTCATAATAGATCAAACTTTTACCAAAGTTTTTCTTTGCATATAAAATCTGTTCATTCTGGAGGTAGAGTTGAGTAAACAAGACGTCTTCAGGTCAACAGGATGTAAAAACCTACATAGTTTATCATCTATGTGAACCTCAGACATCAATTTATACATTTAATCTAAATATAATAAATGCTACTTAAGTAAACCTTAATTTTAAAAATGCTATTTTATTTTTCTTTTGTTTATTTATTTATTTACCCCCCTCTCTCTTTGTCCTCAGCAGTCTTACACTGCTGTGTTTTGTTATTTTAGTTTGGGGTTTGACCCTGGTAGTCTTAGTTTGTGGGCTTTGTTTGTTTGTTTATTTTAGGTAGTTTTTGTTAGGCAGCCATTAGCAGAAACCTGCTGACTCTGACGGTCGACATGACTGGGTCAGCAGTCTCCATGATTCATTTTATGTTTGGCCGAGGAGCCTCAATGGAGAGGAACATTCCCTCCACTGGGGGAGCCGTTGGGGTTGAAGCTGCTTGATGAAGTGTCACCAAGGAAAAGCAGCTGGACGGAGGGGTTTGAAGAACCCTCCATGTCTCCATCCTGACACTGGCTCCTGCTGCCTGTTGCAGATGATAACCTCAGTGAGGACGACATGAACGAGTGTGAGAAGGAGGACCCTCTTCATGAAGATGACAGCGTTCCTCATCCTGGAAAGAAGAAGAAGAAGAGGAAGGATGCTCCTATGAGGTGAGAAGGGAGAAACAGATTTGGATTTCCTTCTTTGCTCCTTGTTTTTAAAAGTTTTATTGTCATCACTGGGTTGAGGATTAGCTCTGAGGTTCACGCTAACTCCTCGCTGTGTGTACTCCAGACTAAAGTCTCAAAAAGTATCTTAAAACATCTATTTTTTTGTCTTCATATCTGATCTTTCATAACTGCGTCAGGGGTGTAACTACTGGTTCCAAACATCAACTGTTGTTTTAGGAACATCTTTCTTTCTGCTGTTTTTGCCTGCCATGTCAAAGGTCATGGAAATTAAAGAAGAGTTTTGGTCTCTCCAAACAGGAAGCGTAGGAAGTCCGAGGATGAAGGCAGAGAAGGGGCTGATCGACCACGAGGAGGTGATGAAGATGAGGCCACGCAGAAGAAGAAATCCGATGATCTTTGGGCCAGTTTCTTGTCCGATGTCGGAACCCGGCCCAAAGCCCCCACAGGAGAGTGTCCCTCCGGAAAACCGGAGGTATTTCTGCTCATGAGGGACGGACCAGCAGTTTTCTTTTTTTTCTACATCATGTGATCTACTTCATCATCAGTGTACTGCCTAATACGAACGGTGTTTCTAGAGTGATGAATGTGTAAAAAGTTTTCCAGTCAATGAGTGGACAGGGTTGGTTTTCTGAGCTAGTTTAGATTTGACAGTCAGATGAGCTCAGTGGTCAAATCCAGCGTCTTTGATCTGAGGCAGTTGGTGAAACTGTTTTTACAGAATCGTCATTTTGAGTAATCCATGCTTTCTTTTAGGGCTGGGAATCTATTAAAAAAAATTAACTAATTAATCGCAAACTTGGAAAAAATGAATCGCTATAATTTTTGTTTTTGCAAATAGCAAGAATAAAGTACTAAAAACTGATTGAATATCTATCTCTTTTGTAAGTGACCACAGTATAAGTGAGATAATACCTGATGAAATGTTTTATTGTTTAGCTTTGCTTTTATCTAGTGTTTTTATGTTGTTTATTTATACTTTTTTATCTGAAATTGTTTTAACCTTCTTGTTGTTGTAGTTTTGTTATGTTTTCAATGTAGGGCGCATTCTTTGATTGAGGTCATTTATGACTAAATCAACGGTTGTTTTCTGTTCTCAGACCTCGTCTTCAGACCTGCAGCCTCCAGCTTCCACTGCAGAAACTAAAACATCCCAGTCCGATAAAGTCGTCATCACTAAAGTGTTCGACTTCGCTGGAGAAGAAGTCCGGTGCGTTTCCGACCGTCTCTGCTGAACATGTCCTCTCCTGACATGTCTGTCTCTGACCACTAGATGGTGCTGCTCACGCAGTGATGCCCTCTGGGTGAAGCAGCAGAGTTTGTGTGTATCATCATGGGTGATGCTACCTGCTGCAGAAACTCTGGATCTGTTGGTTTCTGTCTCCGTCAGGGTGAGCAAAGAAGTGTCAGCAGACTCCAGGGAAGCCAGGACTTACCTGAAGAGCCAGAAAGCTGAGCAGGACGATGCTGAAAACCCGGACAAGCCCCCAGTTAGCGATTCCCCTTCTCCTGGAGCCAGGTAAACATAAAAACCTGCAGTCTTTTGGAATTCTCACCTTTTAGACAGTTGACTTATCGACTATTAAGATAGTAAATTACTAATTTAATAGTCGATTAATTCTTACTTTTTATTATATAGAGTCAGAGTGTTGTAAAGCTGAAAGTTATAATGGTACAATGCTATCTTTTTGGACTATTTTGGCATTTACTAAGATTATTTTGTCTAATTTGGAGTTAAGGTAATATTTCAACTACATACTAGCTATTTTGGCAGATTTTTTAACAGGCTTTTTTCAGTTTTTTTAGGCTAATTTGTCATTTAATTATTATTTAGCTGTGTGTCAGCTTCAGGGTTTTCAGCTATTAGCTTCAGCATTTTTAGCTATCAATTTCAGCATCTTCCGTGGCCAAATTCAGCTTACCGCATTCACACTAGCATTATCGCAGGTAATGCTATATGTCTAGTATTTAGTTAGTTTAAAACTAATTATGGTTAAGATTTGTGTTTTACATCCATTTTGAGCATAACCCAATTAGTCGACTAATCGGATCATTTGCAAAGTGGATGTAAGCACACATCTTAACCATCATTAGCTTTAAACTATCTAAGAAATAAAGTCAGTTAGGACAATAGTTTATTTAACTTTCAATGAATCATGCAGCCTCTCCTTCATTAGTTTCTGGGATTAAAAAAAAGACTATATCAAATGAGAGATAGGAATACACTTTCCCTACACATCCATCAAACTTGTTTTGACTGGTGACCTTCGACCCTACGCATCCATCAAACTCGTTTTGACAGGTGACCTTTGACCCTACACATCCATCAAACTCGTTTTGACAGGTGACCTTTGACCCTACACATCCAACAAACCCGTTTTGACAGGTGACCTTTGACCCTACACATCCATCAAACTCGTTTTGACAGGTGAACTTTGACCCTACACATCCATCAAACTCGTTTTGACAGGTGAACTTTGACCCTACACATCCATCAAACACGTTTTGACAGGTGTATCGGGTCAAAGGTCACCTGGCAAAATGAGTTTGATGGAAAGTATATTGTTCATCTCTCTAATGAGGTCATCTGAAAACATCTGAAACAAGGAACTATTTTTCACTAAAGATAAAGTTTTGGTCTCACTGACTTGAATACAAAAAAGTACATCTTTTGGTGCTGAACGCTCACAACTTTGTTCAACTTTACGACACTCTGACTCCATAGAACATAAAGTAGCAACTTAACGACTATTTTAATAGTTGATTAGTGGATTATTATTATTTTTTTTTTTTAAGCTTGTCCTGGAACACATAGGAGCTGAAGGCCTCTTGTGTTGGACAATAGCAGCTTATGAATCTTCAGACACATGAGGTGTATATTTGTATAAACCCCTTTTGCATTTGAGGCTAAACTTTATTTATGTTAACTACGTTTGTATACTTTTCTTGTTGGACCAGAAGCTTCCATCATAGCTGAGCATTTTGTGCGTAGAGCCTAAAAACGGTCATAAAATCTTTGAATGTGGAAGCTTGAACCGTGCATTTACGTGAGCTTTTCATTAGAGGTGGTCGCTTAGACGCGCGTTGTGATAGCTGGTGTGGACGTAGCTTTTCAGATGTTTGTCAGTCAATGTTCTCATATGAAGTTAAAAAGATGTTTCATTCACGCAGATCTTTGGTTTTACTTTGACTTCCATTTCAGGATCAATCCGGGATGTTTGCAGGAACAAATGAAGTCGTGCAGCTCTGAAAGTCAAACAGCTGATGACCTTTTCTAGTAAATCTTAAATGATGGATTTAAAACGATGACCCCTGAGAATCATGGGATTGGGTCATTTTCTGTTCCTCCAGAAAATAAACAGTGTTGCGCTTCATTTGTTTCTTGTTTGCTGAATTGGGACTTGTCCCCTCAGCTATGCTTTGTTCCTGCTGGAACGTGATCCAAGCTTAGAGCTGAATAGAATGAAAACGCTGGTCCTGTGATCATATGATCACTGTAGAGTTGTGCTGAGGTGAAACTCCCTCAAATGCAGCATGTGTGAGTCTGTTTTTTCTCTAATATCCTTTAGAGATCCATTTAAAAGTTGAAATATTTTATAAAATGACCCAAACTGAATAAACACACTTTATATTTTAAAGGCAATTACTATCATATTGTTTGTTATTGATAGTATGTTGAACATTCGTGTAGCTGTGAGGATCTGACTACAGTCTGATGAGTTTTAGGAAGGTTTAGTGTAAAACTGTAGACATATATTCATTCCAGATATTTTCACTCTTTTACTCATATTTGATGACATGTTTTCCTGCTCCCAACTTTACGGCTGTGTCTCCAGAAGGCGCCCCCTGCTGCTCCTGATTTAGTTGACTTATCAATGCAACAATAAGCAGCTCAAAAACACCAGAAACACCAAAGCAAGTTAATACACAAGTTTTAAGTGTTTTTTAGTTCTTTACAAACAATCCGACCCGAGGGCTTTAGTTTCTTCGGCTTCTATAGCAACAATCCGCAATGTGGGATTCTGCACATCTTCCTTCTCAGAGACGGAGCTGCAAGCAGGAAGTCATTTCACAGCAGACAGGAAGTCCAGTGTGTCCAAACCCATTTCCTTCACATCCCCCCATCAGTTTGCGCTCAGAGCGGACCGCTCCACAGGAAGGAGCCCTCATGCATCTGCAAAGATGCTGAAGTTGGTGTCTGCTGCAGACTGCTGTTGTGTTACCACGACAACAAAGCTGGAATCTGATCAGCTCTAAGAGTTTTGACGTGTTTTTTAGTAAAATGAGAAACAAAAGAAGTTGTCCATTTTTAAAGGAGGCCCGTGTGTTGTTCCAGTCTGATAAAACACTGAACTAGGAGGACATGCAGCAGGTCTGCAGCTCCTGTTGAGTCTGTGCTTGTGCAAAGACTCCATCTCCTTGCTGTGTCCTTGCAGCTGCAGACACACTAAACTGCTCTGGTTTAAGCAAACTTCACTCAGCTGTTGGATCTCCTCAATGGAGGGTACTCAGATGGGGGAGTGGTCTTGCTGAGAGCTAATGAAGGCGATTGGCTCTGAAGCGACTCAGTGAAGGTCTCTGCAGGTGTTTAGAAGGGCTGGGTATCACTGATTATTTCAAGAATCAATTCATTTTTTACAAGAATAAAATAAATATAAACAATGCAGATTATCTCACAGACAATCTCAGATGTAACGAAATGTTCAGAGTTCAAAAGAGGCCTTTGGATGAAGCTAAAAGTTTATCAAGTCCAAGCCCGCTTGTTCTTATTCAGCCCAAATTAAATATACAAATATCCTTTATCCATACAGAATAATACGAACACAAACAAAATCAAATTGTTGAAAAGAACAGCAAAATAAATATTTTGTACAATTACATACACTAGCACACAACTAAATATACTGTATATAAATCGAAGTATTTTATTAGTTTCTTCATATTTATTCATTATATCACTCTTAATGAGTGCTTTTAATTTATGTGTGGTTATTCAATTTAATCCACCAGAACCTGGATTGATTCAATTATGATTTTTTTTTTTCCTGAATCATTCGATTCAATTTTGAATTTACACATTGAGACACATTTGCAGAGAAATAAACTTGTAATCTATATATGTCTACGTGGATTCTCAAACAGAGAAACTCCAACAATTGTTCTGCTTCTCTTGGAGGACGTTTCAGTTTGGCCACTAGGTGGTGATCACACTGTAGCATTACACCTTATTTCAGAAGAAGAAGAAAGTATGAGCAAAAAACTGTGTTTTAGATCACAAATGGTTACTTAATGTTTCATCAAAAGAGTTTGAAAAATTCCTGCCTGTGAGTTTATAAAGATGTTTATTTAGTCAGTAATGTATGTTCAGGTCGACCAGCGTTAGCATTAGCCATCCTATGAGATATTACATTATACGTTAGCATTAGCCATCCTATGAGATATTACATTATACGTTAGCATCAAGCTAGCGGATTTTAACTTCAAATGCGTTAGATTAATCTTTACTTTTATGGATCAATTATTGATCTATTAAGCTTAGATCAATTCAGATCGATTAATCAGTTTTATTAACCCAGCCCTTGTGTTTAGTTGAACTTCCTCATAAGTTTTTGGTTGAAGATCAGGAGCTCGCTGCTTCTTCCAACCCTGACTTTGTCTGAGGAAGGCTGTAGAACTTACAAAGTCATCTCAAGTGATTGAAGACTATTTAGACAGTCAGACCTGCTGCAGCATCTGGTGTTAGCATGGCTCCAACTAGAACTCTAACTTTGACCCCTCCCCCTACAGCACCAAACGGCCACCAGGCATGTCCAGCATCCTGAGTCGCATTGGAGGAAAGAAACCAAAAATGAGCACGCTGGAGAAGTCCAAGATGGACTGGGATGCTTTCAAGTCGGAGGAGGGAATCACAGAGGAGCTGGCTATCCACAACCGAGGGAAGGAGGGGTAAGAAATTCAGATGATCCTCCACACTCCACGCTGAAGGTTCACACCTGAGCGAACAGCAGACGTGTGCTGCTAAATGACTGAACATGTGAAGAAATATGCTTTAGAACTGAGGTTTGATTAGAAATGCAGGGAGGGGTACGGAGCTGCTTCACTACCTTGTTGTGACGAGGTCTGACGTTCTCTTTGTCTGTTCAGGTTTGTGGAGCGGAAAAACTTCTTGGAGCGTGTTGACCATCGCCAGTTTGAGCTGGAGAAAGCTGTGAGACTGAGCAACATGAAGCCATGATACACTCACACACAGAAACACGCACACACACACACCCCCACACACCAACCGACACACACAAAGAAACAAACAGAAAAACAAGAAACACATACAGACCCAGATGTTGGGGCCTCTTGTACACTGCCCCCCCTGTAATGACAGGGTGACTGTGGGATGGTTGTGGCGGTGTAGGGAGGGGTTGTTGCAGCTCTGGTGTGAGAACCAGTGAGAGTTTCAGATCTGCTGCTTATCTTCACTGAGGATCTTTGTCCAGATGCTTCTGAGTCTCCGCCCCCTCATTGGGCACTGGGTTGATGTCCGTCTTTAACAGTTCCCTCTGAGGGGGCAGTTTTTTTCCTGCACGGCCTGATCTACACTGTCATAAAGGTGTCTCCCAGATTCTGGATTTTCACATTTTGAAAGCTGCATTCTAAAATGTGTTTATGTTCAGAAGAGTTTGTGCACCGACTCACACCTGAACCACACACATTTGTCCGTCTACCCGGATTCTATCGAAGAAAACTCTGAGCAGCGGCGCTGTTTCAGGATCGTCTGTCCTGAGAGGACATTCACACAGAACAGTTTTGTGTGGATCATTGGGATGGCTCTGCTCACCTGGACTCATGGTTCTGATCACCTGGACTCGTAGTTCTGCTCACCTGGACTAGTGGCTCTGCTCACCTAGACTCATGGTTCTGATCACCTGGACTCGTGGTTCTGCTCACCTAGACTCGTAGTTCTGCTCACCTGGACTAGTGGCTCTGATCACATGGACTCGAGGTTCTGATTACCTGGACTCATGGTTCCACTCACCTGGATCATAGTTCTGCTCACCTGGACTCGTGGTTCTGATCACCTGGACTCGTAGTTCTGCTCACCTGGACTAGTGGCTCTGCTCACCTAGACTCGTAGTTCTGCTCACCTAGACTAGTGGCTCTGATCACCTGGACTCGTGGTTCTGCTCACCTAGACTCGTAGTTCTGCTCACCTGGACTAGTGGCTCTGATCACCTGGACTCGAGGTTCTGATTACCTGGACTCATGGTTCCACTCACCTGGATCATAGTTCTGCTCACCTGGACTCGTGGTTCTGATCACCTGGACTCGTGGCTCTGATCACCTGGACTCGTGGCTAAAGTCTTTTAGTCAAATCATTTTTCTTGATGTGTTTGAGCAGTCTTCTGTTTTCACAGCTCTGATGTGGTCATGTGACCTGAACCCCCACCCCTTAAATCACAACCCGAGCAGTTCCAAACTTGAACAGTTTCATGAGTTTGGCTGCTGATGGAGGCAGAAGGAAGACCTGGAGTCCTCTTGGTTTTACTGCAACAGTCTTCTTGTTTTCATGTAAATATTAAATATTGTTTTGACATGTTCAGTCTGCTCTTTGATACAGAAACACACTTTGTTTTTCCTGAGGACATTCGATGAAGATCGGACTCTGTTGTGTTCAGAGGCTTTGAATGTTCTCTGAATGCAGACTCCTGTTCTTCACTTTTCACACTAATAGAATTTTTGTATAAAATGGGTCAGAGTGGCTCTAAAGAACAAACCAGGCGATGCGGCAGTCAGACTACAGAGGGCGCCACATTTCACAGTTTGGGTTTAATGCATTGACTGTATGTGAAAACTGGACTGTGTAAGTGTGATGTCACTTTTAGAAAAGGCCTTACTTCTGGCTCCAATCAAATGTAGTCAATACAGTCGACAATGCATTGCGGTAGAACCATTTTAGTGAAAAAAAGAACGTGTTTAAATGTCATTTTTTTGACAAACTATCTACATTTTTACCATCAGAACACAGTGGAGTCACAAATTGACTTTGTGAAATGTTTTTAATTGATCAGATTTTCACTTTGTAAAATTGGTGACATATACGGCATTTAGCTAAACAAAAGTAAAGTAGTGAGCATTGTGTCCAAATTGCTTTTAAAATTACGGCACTATATAGTTTTTTAGTAATTAGGGATTAGGGTGGGAATTCGGAGATAACCTGTGTCTGAAATCAAGGTTTCTGTGGTAACAACTCTTGCCAATCAGGAGTGAGCTTGTTGGAATTCCACACTCCTGATTGGCAAAAACAAGTGGAATACATGAAATCTGTGCATCAAATGTTAATGTTGGTTGTGGGGGCCAACAGGCTCCACCTACTTTTACTGGGGCATCTGGTTCCAATGGCTGGTTCATTTCTTAGGATTTGACCACATTTGAAGAAAAACACGAAGATGAATCCAAAAGAAATAAATACCTATTCTAATGCATTCCTGGTTTTTAAGTTTCTCTTAGTTTAAAGACATTTTTTCCCTTAAACTATCTTCAGTTTGTGACTGCAAATGAGTGGATTGAGACACTACTTAAGGAAATAAATATCTGAATTATTTACACTGGACAATATAAAAAGGTAACACTTGTTTTGCTCCCATTTGTCATAAGATGAACTCAAAGATCCAAAACATTTTCTACAAATGTAAAATAACCATTCTGTCAAATTTGTTCATACATAAATAATAGATTCAAAATAAATCTCCTTTGCTGAGATAATTCATCCCACCTCACAGGTGTCCCATAGAGATGCTGATTACATTGAATGGTTATTCCACAGATTTCCCATATCAAGATGCTGGTTAGACTGCATGATTATTGCACAGGTGTGCCATATCAAGATGCTGATGAGACAGCATGATTATTGCACAGGTGTGCCATATCAATATGAGGATTAGACTGCGTGATTATTGCACAGGTGTGCCATGTCAAGATCCTGATTAGACACAGTGATTATTGCGCAGGTGTTCCATATCAATATGCTGATTAGACACTGTGATTATTGCACAGGTGTGCCACGTCAAGATGCTGATTATATACAGTGATTATTGCACATGTTAGCCACATCAAGATGCTTATGAGAGTGCATGATTATTGCACAGATGTTCCATATCAAGATGCTGATTAGACAACATGATTATTGCACAGGTGTGCCATATCAATATGCGGATTAGACTGCATGATTATTGCACAGGTGTGCCATATCAAGATGCTGATGAGACATCATGATTATTGCACAGGTGTGCCATATCAATATGCGGATTAGACTGCATGATAATTGCACAGGTGTGCCATGTCAATATGCGGATTAGACTGCATGATTATTGCACAGGTGTGCCATGTCAAGATGCTGATTAGACACCGTGATTATTGCGCAGGTGTTCCATATCAATATGCGGATTAGATGGCATGATTATTTTACAGGTGTGCCATGTCAAGATGCTGATTAGACACTGTGATTATTGCACAGGTGTGCCGTGTCAAGATGCTGATTATATACAGTGATTATTGCTCATGTGAGCCACATCAAGATGCTAATGAGACTGCATGATTATTGCACAGATGTTCCATATCAAGATGCTGATTAGACAACATGATTATTGCACAGGTGTGCCATATCAATATGCGGATTAGACTGCATGCTTATTGCACAGATGTTCCATATCAAGATGCTGATGAGACTGCATGATTATTGCACAGGTGTGCCATATCAAGATGCTGATTAGACTGCATGATTATTGCACAGATGTTCCATATCAAGATGCTGATTAGACTGCATGATTATTGCTCAGGTGTGCCATATCAATATGTGGATTAGACTGCATGATTATTGCACAGGTGTGCCATATCAAGATGCTGATGAGACAGCATGATTATTGCACAGGTGTGCCATATCAATATGCGGATTAGACACCGTGATTATTGCGCAGGTGTTCCATATCAATATGCGGATTAGACACTGTGATTATTGCACAGGTGTGCCATGACAAGATGCTGGTTAGTAACCCTAACCCTAACCCTAACCCTGATTATATACAGTAATTATTGCACATGTGAGCCACATCAAGATGCTAATGAGACTGCATGATTATTCCACAGATGTTCCGTATCAAGATGCTGATTAGACAACATGATTATTGCACAGGTGTGCCTTAGACTGTCCACAATAAAAGGCCACTCTGAAATGTTCAGTGCCATCAGAGTAGCCTACAGTGCTCCCCCCACAGCAACGAGCTCAGCAGGCCCTGACACCCAAATGGTCTATATGACCATTGACACTATCTGAGAACTGGACCATGGGTGTGTGATGTCACCCAAAGGACATCGTTTACTTCTGGTTCCAACCATATGAAGTCAATTCAGTCGCCATTTTTTCACAATATAGACGACGCCACGTTGAATGAATGAAGCTTTATTTATATAACAGGGTGCCAAAGTGCTTTACGATACAAAACAGCAGCCAAAATGACAAAGAAAAACATAAATTGGAATACAATAAAATAATCAAAAGAAAATAAAAGGCCAGCAGCTACAGAGTCCTTAAAAATATTCCAAAAGGGTACATTTTTAGTGGATGTTCAAAGCTATTTTCGTCTAATATTGCTCGCAGCTTTGCAGGAATATTATTCCATAACTGAGGTCAGGCAACAGAAAACGCACCGTCACTGACCGAGGTGTTTCCATGGTGACCTGGGGGCACAAAGCAGATATTGGCTAGTAGACCAAAACTATCTAGTGGCTGAAATCATTTGAAGTCCTGCAGTGATCTTTTTAAGTTTTTATTATTTTTTTAATTATGATAATCCCATTGTCGTAATTTCTGCAGAGCGGCAAGAGTTTGTTAGAAATTAACTTTTGAGCTGTTGGCCTGAGGTCCTACTCAGCATCCAGAGTCATCAGAAATAAGTTCAAATCCCACTCAGCCCACCCCCACCGGCCCCTCGGGGCAGAGGTCAGAACGGACAACCTGCTCGATAATGTGAGGTTAAATTCATTGTCAATCCCTCAAGGTCCAATAAAAAAAAACACTTATGAATAGGACCTGAAGGAGGATGGAGGGTAGCAGATATGCAGTCCATGTCCTTCAGCTAGGAGGCAGAAAGTTAAACACAGACCTCTTTTTTTATCATGTTTACTCTTCTGGTGAACTAAATTTAGTCTAAAAAGAAAGTTCATTTTCATATTTTCACTGGTTACGCTAATTTCTCTTTAGTCTTTAGTCTCCTCGGGAACTCTAAAGAATCCTCTACGTTTCCTTGGACCTTTGAAGGCGGTGAGCTGTAAGACACGTTTCTAAAAAGTGCGTCGAGTTTTCTGGATAACTGCTGTATCTGTAAAGGTTTTCCCAACACACCGAAGGGGGAGCACACAGTGCTGAGGTCTCACGGCCCCTTTAAGGCAGATGTGGACCATCCCAGAGGAGGACGGCCGCAGACGCAGCGCTTTCCCAGCGTCCGCAAACGCAACAGAGCCCCTCTGAAGCGGATTTATCCCTCATTACCGGCTTCTTGTCGCCGTTTGAATATTCAGACTCCAGCAGAAACGTCCAGGGCGCCACCGGCAGCTGAACCGGCTCTACGGTCAGTCGCACGGTCGCTCTGCCGCAAACGTCCGCCGCCGCTGCGCACGGATCCAGCGAGGCTCGAGCGCTGCCTCCCGCCGCGGAGCATGATGGAGCGGGCCGGGGAGGACTGACAGCCGGACGGGCGAGAGCGACACCTGCGTTCGATCCCGCGGAGGCCCGGAACCATGTCTGTCTCTGTGAGTACACCTGCGGCCACCCGCTGCAGCGCGGCGCCGCTTCTCCGGTTCACATCCCGGTCTCCGTGAACCGGGATGTGACAGGAGGCTGCGGAAGAGGGGCGCGTGCGACAAGGCCGCGCGCGCGCGGGTCCCGTCAGCAGCTGCTGCGGCGCACGCGCTTGCGGCATTGAGTGCGTGATTTGTGCGTGAAAGGATCGAAACTTTCAACTGTGAAGTGAGATGATGATCACTGAAAATGCTCCCTTCATCAAAGTGTCATTCCGTCTGCGCATGTCCACACGCACGTGCTGCACCTTCAGCCTGGTTTGGATGTGATCTCCCCAAAATGGCAGTACAAAAGCTAAATTCCACAGTTTAATGTGTCTGAAAATGATAATAATAACAAAAATAGAAATAGTTAGAAAAGTTGCATTATCTGCAAAACTGCTAGTGTGAATAATTTTTGCTTAAACCAGTCACTGAAGATGCTGAAGCTTTTTGCTGAAATTGGTGATGCAATACTTTAAGGAATACTGAAGGAATTTGCTGAAAATGTAAAAGCTATTTCTAAAATGTCAAATTTGCTAAAAGATTGGAAATTTAATTAAATAACTATGGAAGACTGCTACAGTTGATCTAAATTTCTTAAAAAATTATAGTAAAGGTGCTTAAAAATCTCTGACTGCCAGTTTTGCAAAAAAAATATTTAGTGTCGTTTAAATATGAGCCAAACCCCAAATTAGCCCCCAAAACCTAAGTAAATTCCAAATTAGCAAAAAGCTAGCTTGTTGTTTAAATACTATCTAAACTCCAAACAGCCTAAAATTCCTCACTAAATTAGTCAAAAAAGTTAGCCTGTTGCTAAAATAGAAGCTAAACTCTAATTTAAAATTAAAAATGTTAAAATGTTGCTGAAATATGAGTTAAACTCAATTTTTTTAAGTTAAGATTAAAACATATCCTATGAATACATTTAACTGTTTGTTGCTAATCTACTTAATTTTTTTTTAAATTTTAAGTCTTTCTCATTCATCTGTGAGACTAGTCAAGGTTAGCACTTACTGCAAACCTTACGTTACTTTTGTAACTCCGGTTATCTGAGTATCATGAGTGAGATGGCGTGATAAGGTAAGTGAAGAACATGGAGGGGGGCGTATCTCAAAGTCAGACATCAAAACAAATGCTAAGAAATAAAACCTCTCACACACACAGACACACATCACCCTGTCAGTGCTGCAGTTCTGCACCACCTCCTGTGTGTCTTCATGGATGTTGATGGACTTTGACTCCATTATTCAGATCAGTGACAGCCCCCCCATCCAATGGTTTGGATGTTATATAGAAAAAAGGACGGATGCTTGCAGACACCCTGTCTTGCCTCTTCTCGCATCGCAGTGATATCTGCTATGGTTGCCATTAGCAACAGCGTTCCGGCCTCGTATGTCAGTCATGTGTTTGGGTGCTACGCTGCACAGACAGGTGGACATGACAAAAGCCACGCTGACACAATAAACAGACATCCGACGTGTTCCTTCAGTTTGTGCCAGCGGTGTTTCTGTCAAGGCTCATAGCCCCTCTAAAAACTGGCTGACAGACACCCCCTCCCTCCACAGCTCCTCACACACACGGATCAGCTGTGAGGGCAGCAGATGTCCGGCAGTGATGCAGGTGAACCAGCTGAGTGTTGGATCACAAACCAGTTAACCTGCAGTCCTCTAACTATTATGATTTAAGACCTGAAATGTGACAGATGGAGGTTTGGAGCACTCACACACACATGCAGCTCAACTCTGTTGTCAAACACGGCCGTTTGCATCCATGCGTTTCCATGTGACCTTAATGTCGTCTCCTGCCTTCCCTGCTGTTACCTAGCAACCATTGTCACCTTTCCTTAAATATTTACTACCTAAGTCTTTGGCATAGTTTTCACTTAAAACATTTAAAACAACAAAACATCACAACACTGGTTGTGTGGAGGATGCCGTTGGATCAGTCAACCAGATTCCTTCTCCATCTAGTCCTCTCCTCTGCATCCTCCTCACTCACACCCACCACTCTCATGTCCTCCTTCTCTACCTTCATGAACCTCTTCTTTGGTCTTCATCTAGACCTCTTTCTCTGTATCTCCAACCTCAGCATCCTCTTACCAGCATCATCACTGTTCCTCCTCTCACAGTGTCTTTCATTTTTCTCTCCTCTCCAGAACAAACCTCCACCTCTCTAAATGTTCCTGCTTCTGCTCTCACAGCAGATTACAACGTCATCTGCAAACATCACGATTCACAGAGATTCTTGTCTAACCTCATCTATCATCACTAAAACAAAAACACCAAAGAGCAGAACAAGAAGTCCTGATGCATGAAAATCAGTACTGAACTCCACTGTTACCATAAAAAACAAAAATTAGACTCTAAATGTTTTATCTTCACCAGTTTGTCCCTGTTATGATTTCAAAGGTTACCTTCAACATTTTAGGTTTGGTGATGTTCCCTCAGGTCACACACAGTTGAGCATGAGATAAAGTGAAGCTCTGGACTAGTTCAGTGTGCAGCTAAGTGAGGTGGCCTAAATGTGGCCTTCCCCCGAGTGTTTGTTGACAGGAGGCTGCTCGGCGGTGTGGGGCTGCTCTCGGCTTCGCTCCTTTTCTGCGGCGCTGTCGTGACACTGCTGCAGGTTTTCAGGTGATGCTGCAAAAAGCTGCTGAACCTGCTGCACTCGCATTCGATTGCATAAAGTGCTGCAGGCAGAGAGCGGCCGCGTGTGCAAAGAGGCGGCTGAGCGTTTCATGAATATTGAATGTTGCATCAAATGCAGCTGGGCTGTTAGCGTGTGCGCTGTGGGGCTGTTTGGCTCGCTGGCGTTCATGTGTGCGTTTCTCTCGTGGGTAAACAACTTCATGGCGTCTCCAGTGAGCCGGAGGTCATCATACTGTGTCATCTATGCATGGTCTGTTCTGTACAAGGGAAAATAAGAACTAATACATTCTCTTAACTGTATATGAAGGATGCTGTCACCCACATTCTGTTCAATCTTCATAAGACAAAGATCCATTTTTACTCTCACTTTTACGACTCATTTTAATCTTTCTTTCAATATCTATTATTTATCAAATATGTCCACAATGGTAACAAACAAAGATTATTTTGAACTTCAGAACATGATTTAAAGCTACAAACGCCATACCTTATTTCTCCATAGTTTTGTCCATCACTCAAAGTCAAGGCCCGGGGGCCGGATCCGGCCCACTGGGAAATTCTATCCGGCCCTCCAGATCATTTTATTTTATTGTAATTAACAACCCAATGTTATCTTGCGCTCATTTCTAACTTGTAAAATTTTGACAAGATACATCTTTATGGAGAATAAAATACAGAAAGTTATTTAAGGTTTAAGTTGATTTATTCTGGAATTATATTCCTGCCTTTTTACAATTCATAATTATGTTAAAAATTATGGTTTTAAAGTTTTAAAAATTGGCATTATGCTAATTTGGACTATTTTTGACATTTACTAAGATTTATTAGGCTATTTTGGAGTTTAGCTAATATTTCAGCTATATGCTAGCTGTTTTTGGCTAATTAAGGCTTATATATCCGGCCCTCCAGATCATTTTATTTTGTTGTTATTAATTTCCCGATGTTATCCTGTGCTTATTTCTAACTTGTATAATTTTGACAAAATACTTTATTAGGGAGAGTAAAATATTAAAAGTTATTTAAGTTTTAAGATGATTTATGCTGGAATAATATTTATGTATTTTTATTATTTATATTTATGTTAAAAATGTACGCTTTTGAAGTTTTGAAAAAGTTGTTTTAGTGTGTTCAATAAATGTTTATCCTGTTTGACCTGCAACTTAAAGCCCCCATAACATATTTTTTTAGCTAAAAAAAAAACAAAAACGTTCAGAGTAGTGTTTTAATTGTGACTATGAAGTTTTTAATCAAAATCCCACAACTTAAATGTCTTAAAAAAGCAATTTTTAATGTTAATCTGAAGCCTCTGTTTTGAAAATCTCCTCTGAGGGGGCGTGGCTTTTAGAGCTGAACTGAGTTGCCCCGCCCCTGATCTCCCCCTGTCTGATTATGTTAGCTCTGTGTCTCACTAGTGTAAAATTTCACCACTGCTACATAAAAATATCCAGCAATATTGGTAATGTTGGGTAATTTTCATTCAACATTGGAGTTTAGTACAAACTTGAATTCTTGGTTAAACAGTGTTAGAAATGAGTGAGAAACGTCAGAGCGTAGGCAGGAATCTTTTGCTTTGGAGGCTGTGGAAGTGTTTGTCGTGAGTATTGGCAGCGTCAAAGCTGAGCTGCAGAGCAGGTCGCTCATTCCTCCATCAGAGCTGGGAGTTTATCTGTGATCTTCTGCTGCGTGGTGCAGAGACCACCTGCTGCTCTGCACACCAGCTCTGTCATAATTGGAGCACTTGGGACTCAAAGCTCCAGGCTGGAAAAAAACAGTCTCTATAACCCGTGTGCAATCCAGTAGTATTAAACAGATAAGACTGCACGATGGGCGGTAAGGGTGATATCTGAAAATCTGCTAGTTTGGGGGTATCATCCATCATGAGCGTAATTCTAGTAGATTTTGAAGGACAAAAGCGGCTCATCGAGCCAGATAATGCTATATATCTAGTTTTTAGTTAGTTTAAAGCTAATGATTGTTAAGATGTGTGCTTTACATCCAGTTTGTGCATGACCCGATTAGTTGACTAATCAGACAAAATAATCGATGATTAGTCGACTATTAAAATAATCGTTTGTGGCAGCCTCAGACAGATCTCCATATTGTGCGTATAAAATGAAAGTGTTTTGTCGATTATAATTAGAAAGTGTGCAGATATTTCTTGGAAGGGGCTGTTCCCCACTTTGTGATGTCACAATGTGAGAACCCACTTACTTTGGCAGAGTTTTTCATGAGGAATAATCATTAAAATCCACTTAAAAGCTCTAAAAATTTGATTTTGTTTGATATAAATCCCTTTAAAGCTGATGCAGAATTCCTTCACCCAAAGCAGGGTTCTCAAACTCAGTTTACCTTGGGGCCGCTGAAGGCAGAGTCTGGCTAAGGCTGGGCCGTACGGGGTTCCATTTGTGCCAAAAATAGGATTTTGCGTCCACTCTCTATATCTTTGGCCCATTGTCTATGTCTACTGAACAAGTTTATTGAACATTTGTTCATGTCTATGTACTACTAAGCAATATCTTCTGTGCAACGACAGGAGCTAGCGATGCTAGCAACTGTTGCTAAGGACTTTTCTGACGACGACAATACGAAATGCAAAGTTTTAAGTAAAAAGCAAGCTGAAACATCACAAAGCAGGACATGCAGATTATATTGCTTAGTGGATGTTGAACTTTCATATTAAGGCGGGGGCCGCAAAATATCAGCTTGGGGGCTGTAAATGGCCCTCGGGCCGCCAGTTTGAGAGTCCTGCCCTAAAGATGGCGAGTGAGACATGAGGAAGTTTGAGAAGAACAAAGAAAGAACCCACAACTGCAGTACCATGAAAAAATGACCTATAAGAGGGTCATGTGAAATCTTCTGGGCTTTAATGTGGGCAAAAATCATCATTTGTCTCACTCATGCTCTCCTCTGTCTGTTTACCATTTCATCATCCCTCTCTCTCTGCCTCTGTGCATTTGTGCTACCTCTTTATCCTGTGCAAATCATCCAATCAAGGCTGATGGAAACCCCTTCAGAGGTCAAACGCTCACGGTCGGATAAGAAGACCAATGAGGGAAAGTGTAGGCAGAAATGGAGGTGTTCAGTGATTCAAAGACAAATCAGACAAATCAGAAGGATTGAGGGAAAAAAAAACTTTAATCTTCTTTATATCTCCAGTCAAAGTTCTTTAATTGACAAAATAATTTTTATTTGATTTCTTGGATTTACTACAATTGTAAAGAAGTCATTTCTTGCTTACAGAGGACTTTAATACCAGGCTGCAGTAGAATCAGGTGGTTTATTTTTACATACAGTTGTGGAGGTTTTGTTTGTTCATGTGCCTTCATGAAACACATCGGCCACCGATGTTCACGCCTTTTCATCACTATTTCTGAGTTGACCAGTTATACTTAAATACAGACTTATTATAAAAAGCAGAATAAAAAAAATGATTAAAAGGATACATTTAGTTGAATATGTGAGATTAAAACATGATAAAAAGTTTCTTTGTCATTTTTCCTTCAGCAGCTTGTTGAAAGGATCCGTGTTTGAAGTTGTCATGTCAACCGCATCAAATTGTACCAACATCCAAACTGTTCTGTGTGCGATCTGTTCCAGGTTCCTTTTGAGCGACTGACCTCGGCATGCCGGGTTATCACCGCACGCGGCAAAACGGATTCCGTGTCGACCCGTATTTTTTCGCAACAGTCGATTCTGCTCATCTGTGGTTACTTACAGCTTCTACAGCTAATTTGACATCGTCCATCTTGACTTGTCGCCATCTGCTCTCTGCCTCTCTCTCGTTTATTGCGTTTTTAGACATCCAAAGCCACACCCCTCGCTCCATAGTCGGCCCACTACATAGATCTGTGTGTCTCAGTGTCTGTGTCTGTTCTTTGTGCTTTTTTTGTGTTTTTACTGTATTTTCATCTCTACCATCTCTATCATCATCATTTAGATACAAAAATATGATCACATTTGTCAATAGCAGTATTTTATTGTGAAGAATAGGTAATATTTTGAAAATTGACCGGATTTTATCATGTGTTGTGGTGTAAATTCTTGCCAGGATTTATGCGGATCACTTGCGGCTCGCTCAAAAAATAGATGAGACGCCAAAACAATCGCTGCACTGTGCAAGTCGGCCGCGGAGGACCGCGGTGCTTCCGTGTGCGGCATGAACCCAACAAAACATATTGTATAGAAAGTAAAATATTGAAGGTTTAAGTTGTTTGATTGAGTTTGACACCCTTGCTATGATGAAACTAAATGTAAAAGCTGGATTTCTGAAATTTATGCCCCTAAGTCAGTGTTTTATTTAACCGGGAGTCTGCTGAAAAAGTAAGAAGTCTGCATCTGTCGCATTTTAGTTAAACAGTGTGACTGAAGAAATACATTGTGACTAATAAGTGTGGTTGGTTTTTCTACTGTTTTACATTTAGTTTGAGCTGAAGCTAAAATGATTTACCTTTTTGTGTTTTACCTTGCTTCTGTTAAATACTCACCCTTCCAGTCCGTGGTCAGAGTTTGTCTGGTTCAAATGAAGAACTTTAGCTAAGACAACCGAGGTTTCAGCTCAAACAATCAGAAAAAAGACAAAAAATTAAAAAGCATTTCTGTTTATCCTTTTTCATTTTTAAATTTGACATTTCTAATTGAATTTTGGTTCAAATCCACTAAAGAACTTTTTGAAAATTAAAAGTCAAATGCCATTTTCTGTATCATTTTAATGAAGTTACAGAATGAGCGGTGTTGAACAGAAAAAGAAGAAGACATTCGGAGAATTACTTTTTCATTTCATTTAAGAGATGCAATTACATTGTGAAAATGAAAAAGCATTTCCTATGTTGACCATCATTTTGAATTAAGAGTCACAAATGCTTCCATAGAATTAGCCTGTGTCTTCAAATTCAGACATTACTAACCCTCAATGACATCATCAAATAGTCGCAGCTCATCTACGTTAGCATGTAGCTGCCAGCGCTCAGAAAATCAATAACATGGGTTTTATAAACTTAAAATGTCATGCTTAAACATTAGAGCACACCCATGTGAAGAGTTTCATTTCTTCTCCGCAGCAGAGGGTAACGCAGATCACCCTCATGGCGGTGGGATACACAGTCCAAAGTCCCTACGGCTACCCCGTAAAAAAACATTTCAGACACCACTACCCCTCCAAATGCCCCTACAGTTGGAGGGGTAAGTAGAAGCTGCAGGGGAAGAATTTGGATTCTGCCTTCCATTTGAACAAGGCTGAATGTCCAGACGCAGAACAATACAAGCCTGGATCATGGAGTCTTTAATGACGGTCACACTACAAGTTCTTAGCAGTTTTGTTCTTTTTAGAAGTTTCCATGTTAGAAGATGAAAACATTAAGAAGAAGATGAAACATCTAAGAATGCTTCTCATCCAAAATGGATTAAAGTTCTTTAAAGTCTTCGGAGAATCAAATGTTAAAGTGAACTTCAAGCAGCTTCCAGAAATGCTGAGTGCTGTTTTATTCCCCATATGGTGCTCGATTCATGTACACTTCAGCACACTGATGATCCCGGGGCTTGAAGAAGCACATCTTCAAGTAGAACTTGTTTTTCACAGTTTTTTGCACACATACATGAATCAAAATACTATTAGAGAAGAACACAGTACTGCACATCAAGTTGCTGTGTCTCAACGGTCTAATTTTTTTCTAGTTTTGATGCAAATCCGACCAGCAGAACTTTTTTGAACTAAACAATTTTTAAAATCATTGGTATTTCAGAGGTTTTTAAATCAATTAACAACTACTGAAATCCCCATCTTTGTTGATTTATTATGTTCCAGGGTTTAACAAGCACTCCAAGTGTTAGCCACTCCATCATCTATGGTCGGATTGCTTGGTTCATACTAATTTTGCCCGTCATCGACATGGACACGCCCATATTTATTCCAAACAGCTGCTGTTCTGCTCCTGAGCAGCTGCATGACTCGGTGTCAGAGCAGTTGTTGTGCTGGTGGGATATTAGAAAATACAGATGTACCATAATCAACACCTGAGAGGTGGGGGGGCTTAATGATCATATCCTGATGGGGGTCTATTCATCTATGTGCTGTCAGCGTGGGGGG
>NC_050517.1:808489-828057 GCF_002922805.2 Oryzias melastigma
TCAGGACAACATGCTTGATGTCTTGGTTCTCAGATTGGACTGATTAAACTTACAGCTGCCATGTTAGTGTCAGTGTGTGTTTGTGTGGGTGTTTATCACACAAAGTAACAGTTTTTGTCTGTATCTGTGTGTCCTTGTTCTGCATGTACAGACATGTTGGATAAAAACAAAAGTGATCATCCGTTCTCTTCTCCACAGATGTTCACTGCTGGAAAACTATCAGAATGTTTAAATCCAAGTTGTTGTGTTATTTCCTGTTGTTGATTGTGTTGTTTACTGCAGAGTTTAATAATTAGAAGTATTTGAGTGCAAATTTGAAATTGAATAGTAGTTTGCTTGAGGAAAACTGAAGAAAATATTGTTTGTTTCAGTGTCCAAACCACAATCAGAGCTTAACAGTCGTTATCTATCCAACCAGATGTTAGTATTTAATAATAGTTTTTGTTGATTCAATTACCAAAACCAATAACTGGATTTTTTTTAGTATCAAGGGGCAGCAGAAACAACCCATGTTCTGTGAAGAATGTCCCTGTTGGAGAAAAACAGATTTATCCAAATAAATAAATTCAACTAAATCACAGCTAGGATTTTCTTTAGTCTTTTGTAAGTCTGTCCATGTTTTATTAAAACAACACATTTCAGTGATGAAATACATGTTTGATGCATTTATGAGACAGTCTTAAAAAAAATAAGAGAAGCATCTTCAACAACAGAAAAATCTCCTTTATAAAAATCTTGACCTTCCAGCTGAATTCTGATATATAAATAAAGTTATAGGCTGACATAATAATTGATGATTAAATGTTTTTTGACAAATGCTTTCATTTCTTCTCTATATCGCGTTTCTCTTCCCAATCCAACCTAACAAGTGTCCATCATTAAGAGCACTAATAAGAATAAGTAATAGGTGTTTATTTCATAGAAGATATTAATAGCCTCGTTTCTACTGAGCGGTGCGGTCTGGTCCGGTATTCTGAGTGTTTCCATTGTAAATGGACCCTTTAAACAGTAAACTGAGTGGAAACGCTCGCCAGAATTAACTGGACCGTGCCGTACCACTCCTTACTGTACTGGACTGTCATTGGAAACAAGCTTTAAGTTTATATCTTTGTTTTTTTATTCTGTATCTATTTTAATTTCTCTTGAAGGATTATGGAGCCAGCAGGCACCAAAGGGGGAGGAGTCACTGAGTCCAGTTCTCTAACTATACAGTCAATGTTTGTCTCAGTATTTACATGCAGTGAGTGACAGACTTTAGATTACATTTAAATATACACACAGTTGATTTAATTATGTGTGTTGATGTTTGATTGTTCGTTGGTGATGCCATTGACAGTAATGAGCGTAAATATGTAATCTGTTGTCGTGGACCTGAGAGTCAGACTAGTCATGCTCTCTCGTGGGTCTGCACATCCAAAAGCATGAAGGGACATGATGACGGTTTGGGTTTCATCCTGTCAGGAGGAAGGACTCCGGGTTGAATCCCGGCGTGCTCCTTCGTGCGGAGCAGGAGGGCAGTGGAAACAGCTGCTGAGAGGTTCTGCTGACTCATGCTTTCCACACAGATTTTCTGCTGACTTCTGCAGCTGCACAGCAGCCTCAGAGAGTGCAGGCTCTCTGCTGCGTATGTAGAGGTGTAACGTCTGAGCTCAGATATGTGACTTCTGAAGAGACCAAATCTGCTCTTAATTAGGATTTAGAAGAACCTCCTTTCAACTGTTGAGTCTGACAAATCTGAGTCTGTCAGCAACCTTTGACTCATACGTTGTTCGACTTTGCCTCAAAAGAGAAGGTTTTAAATCTCCATTAGTGTGACATTAAGACACTCTATTATTTCTCGTAGGTTGGAGAATGAAGGAAAAGTGTCGGACACAACAACACTTTTAAGACAGACTTTAGTGCTCCTCCTGCAGGAGGACAGTGAGGAAACATAAATCATTCTGCAGTAATCCAGGTCATAAACGGCGTGTTCCTTCAGGGGTTGGGGGGGTCTGGATGCTTTTTACTGTTCAGGACTGTTTTTAGTTGAAGGAACAACGTGAACCACCTTAATGAAACTCACGTTGTTGTTTCTAAAGGAGTCAGAGGTAAACCTGGACTGTTGATCCGCTTTCTTCCTGCTAACTGTTAGAGGAGAATCCATCTGCAGCACCAGCATAAAGGTCACCTCGTCCTGGTCCGGTTGCTCTTGGCCGGCGTTGTGGTTCTCTCTGAGCATGTTAGTCTTCCCATAATTCCCTGATGTTTTCAGAGGCGAGTAAAGGAGCCAAATGTTATACTTAAGAACGAGTAGAATAACTGCGAAGTAATGTTATTTTAATAGAAGTAAAATGATGAGACAAGTGAGGTGCTGAAAAATATAAAGTACGGAGCATCAGTGTGACCACTGTACGTTAATTCTTTTTGATTAATCGCGTGGGTTAATGTGTTAACTTTCACAGCCTTAAAACAAAAAGTAAAGCAACTGGAATTGGATCTTTTGTCTTTGTTTCCAGTGTTTGTGGAAACAGTAAAGTAGCAAACTGAAACACTGGTGAGGAAAAAAGCTCACCCTGATGGCTGCACTGACTACAGTCAGTGAATCTCAGTTTGATGATTTAATAAAAAAAAAACTGTAGTCTTTGTGTCAGAAAGTGTTATTTTTGCAGATGACACATCCTCAGAAGTTCTGGGTGTTTACTGAGCAGTAGTTCTGCTTCTCTCCTCCTCTTTCATCATGCTCTGCAGCTCCTTCTGCTTTGTTGCTAAAATAATCTGACCGCTTGCTATTTTTACAGAACTATTACAACCTTCTAAATTTAACTGAAGCTTGTTCTTGCATGAGGTATTTTAGTCACTGAGAGAGTTTTTGGATGCTGTGAAGAAACTCCACGTCACAGTATAATAAAAGTCTGGATGATTAGCCTCTCAGCTTCTCAGATCTCTGCCAGCTGAGGTGAAGCCAGGAGCCTGCAGGCGGACTTATCTTAGCACCGCAGGTTTCAGTGAGGCTTCACTGCCAGATGGACTTTTATTGGACTAAAAAAGGGCTGAATATTAGAGATATGCAGATTTTATAATGTTTAAAACAAACAAGAGCAAAGCAAGAGAAGTGGTCAAGAAGCAGCACAAACCTGGAACATTCCAAAACCTGGAAAAAAAGATTAACTGCATCAAATCTATCCATCTGTTCTTCCTTCCTTTCTTCTTTCCTCCCATCTTTCCTTTCATCCTTCCGTCCTTCCTTCCTTTTGTCCTTAATTCCTTCCGTCCTTCCATCCTCCCTTCCCTTAATCCTTCCTTCCTTCTGTCCTTCCTTCCTTTTGTCCTTAATTCCTTCCGTCCTTCCATCCTCCCTTCCCTTAATCCTTCCTTCCTTCTGTCCTTCCTTCCTTTTGTCCTTAATTCCTTCCGTCCTTCCATCCTCCCTTCCCTCCATCCTTCCTTCCTTCTGTCCTTCCTTCCGTCCTTCCATCCTTCCTTCCCTCCATTCCTTCATTCCTTCCGTCCTTCCGTCCTTCCTTCCTTCCTTCTGTCCTTCCTTCCTTCCGTCCTTCCTTCCTTCCTTCTGTCCTTCCTTCCTTCTGTCCTTCCGTCCTTCCTTTATTGCTTCATTCCTTCCTTCCTTCTGTCTTTCCTTCCATCCTTCCTTCTGTCCTTCCTTCCTTTTGTCCTTTTGTCCTTCCTTCCATCCTTCCTTCTGTCCTTCCGTCCTCCCTTTATTGCTTCATTCCTTCCTTCCTTCCTTCCTTCATTCCTTCCTTCCTACTGTCCATGGGATTGTTCAGATTGAACTTGCACTGATGGAAACAAAGCTGCTGTCACTCTGGTAAAAAAGTGAATCAAATGTTCATAGGTATAGACACTAGATCAGTTTCTGACAGATGCACACACACTTACAGAAACACACCAACAGATGCCTGCTCACACACAAAGATTTACCCACAAATATAGACACGGCACGCACACAAACTCACATACACATGCAAGCACAAATATAAATGCACAAACACGTACTAAAGAATGCACACATAAACAAATGCACAAACACACATAAATGCACACAAAAATGTACAAACATGCACACACTCTTCGGTTCTTCTTCTCTGTCATCAGCAGCTGTGAATACTTGAAGTTCTGCTCTGACTGTAGCATCACCTGCTGTGTCGACACCCACACACCACCTGTAGATTCAGGTGATTAACCGTCTGATGGGAGGTGGTGTGTTCAGGTGCGCTCCAGCATCAGAACCTCTGTTATTTATAAATCTCTGTAACACTTGCATAACAGATGTAACCGTTCCAGACATCCAAACTTCAATCCAGAGTATTTTCTTTGACTTGGATTTATCTGAGATGTTCTCTTCCTCACCATCAAACGCAGATGGGACTCATGTTTCTGCCCACGCATGTCTAAGAAACAACTTTATTCAGCCTTGAAACTTTTTCCCATCATTAATTCTCAGAGGAAACTCTGAGCTCCAACATAAGAGCTGCTCCACATGTTTGCTACTCGCTCCCTGACTGTGCACCACATAGTTCATTTGGTTTTTCTATCAAACAGTAAATATCCACTTTTTTTTACTGATAAAATCAAATCCTAACTAGTCACCATCCTCTAGAGCAGGAGTGTCAAACTCAATCACACAAGGGGTCAAAATCCTAAACATGCCTTATGTCACGGGCCGAACAGGATAAACATTTATTGAACACTCTAAACTAAGTTTTAAAAACTTTAAAACCATATATTTTTTTATAACTCTGAACTAGATATATAGCATCACCTGCGATAATGTGAGCGTGAATGTTGTAAGCTGAAGATGCTGAAATTCATAGCTAAAAATTAGGAAGCTGATAGCTGAAAAAGCTGAAGCTGAAAGCTAAGAATGATGAAGCTGATAGCTGAAAACGCTGAAGCTGATAGCTAAAATGATGAAGCTGATAGCTGAAAATGCTGAAGCTGATAGCTAAAAATTACTAAGCTGATAGCTGAAAATGCTGAAGCTAAAAGCTAAAAATGATGAAGCTGATAGCTGAAAATGCTGAAGCTGATAGCTAAAAATTACTAAGCTGATAGCTGAAAATGCCGAAGCTAAAAGCTAAAAATGATGAAGCTGATAGCTGAAAATGCCGAAGCTAAAAGCTAAAAATGATGAAGGTGATAGCTGAAAACGCTGAAGCTGAAATCTAAGAATGATGAAGCTGATAGCTGAAAATGCTGAAGCTGATAGCTAAAAATTACTAAGCTGATAGCTGAAAATGCTGAAGCTAAAAGCTAAAAATGATGAAGGCGATAGCTGAAAACGCTGAAGCTGAAATCTAAGAATGATGAAGCTGATAGCTGAAAATGCTGAAGCTGATAGCTGAAAACGCTGAAGCTGAAAGCTAAGAATAATGAAGCTAATAGCTGAAAACGCTGAAGCTGAAAGATAAGAATGATGAAGCTGATAGCTGAAAACGCTAAAGCTGATAGCTAAAATGATGAAGCTGATAGCTGAAAATGCTGAAGTTAATAGCTGAAAACGCTGAAGCTGATAGACAGCTAAAATATTAGCTAAATGCTAAATTACCCTAAAAAACAAAAAAAGAAAAAACTTAGGTTAGCCAAAACAGCTAGCAAGTAGTAGAAAAAATACCTAAACTTCAAAATGTCCTAAATAACTGAAAAAGTCTTAACTTAACCACAACAGCTAGGGCTAACTCCAAAACAGCCTAAAAAACTTAAAAAGAAAAGCCTAAATTGGCCAAAACAGCTAACGTATAGCTGAAATATTAGCTAAAGTCAAAAATAGCCTAAAAAAAATCTTAGTAAATGACAAAAAAGTTCAAAAAGGTAGCAGAATGCCAATTTTTTAAACTTTTAAAACTGTAACTTTTAAACACAATTATGAAAAATAAAAATCCAGGAATAAATCAACTTGACCCCTAAATAACTTTCAATATTTTACACTCCATAAAAATATATTTTGTCTGAATTATACAAGTTAGATATATCGCAAGATAACATGGGGCCATTAATAATAAAATAAAATGATGTGGAGGGCCTGGTAATAATTACCTGGCGGCCGAATTCGGCCCCCCGGGCCTTGACTTTGACCCATGTGCTCTAGTGCAAGGAAATAAAATCTGTCAAGGCTACTATACATCTGCCTGCTTGTTATTTATTCAACATTTTTAGTCGTCTGCAAATGTTTGGCATTAAAAAAAAATGAAATCATTTCGACTGAGCAACAAATGGACTCGGCTGTTCACAGGAAGAATTTTCTGACACACCCTCCAGAAGTGTCTCTGTAAACTCTGCAGACCTCCTGGCTGTCTGTGATACTAGTTTTCCTGCAGTCGTGTGCTGCTTAAAACACAAACGTTAATGAGGAGGATCCAGCAGAAAATGAAATGTCTGCTTCAAAACCTCCCTGATGGACCTGAAGAAGGTTTGAGACGTGATGGGCAGAGACATCATGTTCAGCCATTTGATCTTCCACGTGCACACTCACATGCACAGTGGGTCCTTGCTGCTGGTCTTCAACAGGAAACGGGAAAACACAACTGCAGTTTTTGTTTCTCTAGCTTCCTGTTTGTTTTTAAAATGGTTTGAAGAGTTTTACTGTTAAGTGTTAACCCCCCTTATCTCTGATCTCTGTACAGCCCTCAGACTCTGCACTGGGGGGTCGCTCTGCCCCTCTCTCTTGTTGTTTTGTTTGCTTTATTTTTCGTACATTTGTGTTTCTGTGGGAAAAGTTTCTGCTTCATTAAGAGAGCGGATCCGTTCATCGATCATGAGGATGACTGTGATTGTTTGAGAGTTTCTGCCGTTCCTGCGAGGAGCTGGAAGGTGGATGTGAGGGGGGGGTTCATGTCTGCTGGATCCAGAGGATGACTTCCTTATGGGAGGCGTGCACGTGCGGCGAGCACAACACAGGAAACGCAGCATTCCTTTGGCCAGACAGGGGGGGGGGCAATGGGACATGAGCCAGACAACACTGTGTGTGTGTGTGTGGGGGGGGGGTGTTCTTCTGCTGATGTCTTGTTTGGTTCATGGTCGCTCTGCAGGTCAGATGCTGCTGCATCAACTTTGACCTTTTCTTCACATTTATGCTAACTTGTGCTGCCACTAACAATTATTTCATCAGTGGACTAATCATTAATGAATTTTTTCGATTAGTCGACTAGTGGGGTCATGCGTAAACTGGATGTAGAACACACATTAACTCACGCCAAATTAGCCTAAAAAACTGAAGAACAAAAAAACTTAGGTTAGCCAAAATAGCTACCATGTAGCTGAAATAATAGCTAACTTCAATATAGCCTAGAAAAACTTAAAAAAAGCCTAAATTTGCCAAAACAGCTAGCATGTAGCTGAAATATTAGCTAAACTCCAAAATAGCCTGAAAAAATCTTATTAAATGCCAAAATAGTCCAAAAAGTTAGCAGAATACCCATTTTTAAATGTAAAACCGTAACTTTTTAACATAATTATGAATAATAAAAAGGCAGGAATATTATTCCAGAATAAATCAACTTAAACCTTAAATAACTTTCAATATTTCAATATAAAAATATATTTTGTCAAAATTATACAAGTTAAAAATAAGCACACGATATCATTGAGCCATTAATTACAATAGAATAAAATGATTTGGAGGGCCGGATAGAATTACCTAGAGGGCCAGGGGCCTGGACTTTGACATATGTAGGGTAGAGGTTGCACAGAAAACTTTTAGCTAGTCTTGACAGTGTGGGAAAACGCCTCTCATTTTTACTCCACCGTTTTCGAGGATCATCGTTTTAGCTTTTCTTTTGCTCTCTGTTTTTGCTAATGTTAGCTTAGCTCACCTAGGCGATGATCCCTCTTCATCATTATCATACTCAGTCACAACGTGCTTCCTCTTCAGGTGTTCATGCATTGTAGTTCTGAGATCAAATTAAAAATAATAATAAAGTAATCGACTATTAAATTAGTCACCGATTATTTCAATAGTTCTAACTATGCTAACTATTCAAATATCCTTTAGAAACAAATGTTGATGTGAGATATTCTTTAAAAGTAATCCCTTTATTATGCCCTTTTAGCACCAGAGCTCCAGTGTTTATATTCTTTGATTTACTGTAACTTTTCAACTGTTAACACGAGAATCTACTGGAATGATCGTGTTAATGGTTGAAAAGTTACAGTATGTTAAAGATTTTGTGTTTAAGCCTCAGGTGTTAAAGGGTTAAAGTTAAGCTGGTTGTCAGTGATGACCACAGATTTGTTGTGGTGTTGTGGTCAGTTTAATGTGCTGTACATTGCCGTCTTTGATGGGAGGATGACTCGTGCCAATCCTCCTCTTCCTCTGTTAATCTCTGCTGTTAGATGTCTTCTTATGAGGATTACATGTTCTCTGAGGCTTGTCATTTCCGAGTTTCCAGATCTGACTTTTGCAGCAGGAGGAGCCCGATGCGTGAAATGCATCAACCTGCAGCTGCAGTGAAAAGAAGAGAAGGTGCGTTCCCGCCCCTCACAAGCGGTCGCGCTGCAGGACGAGGCTGCTGTACTGCTCACCGCGCTGTGTGGGGACTGGGTGCTAATTAACCTACTCTACTTTTGACGGCCTATAAAAAGACAAACCAGCCTCCGGAGAACGTCCCCATGTTTCCCGCTTCTCCTCCTCTCTTGGTGGATGTGAGTTTGAGTCTCAACTGCTTCTGGATTCAGCAGATTTTTTTCAGTCTAGACATCTGATCATCCATCATTTCTATTAAATGGTAAATAGCTTTTATTGCGCTTTACTACCTTGCTTAAAGGTGAACTTTAGATACCCTTCCCCAATTAATAAACCATATTTCATAGAAAAAAAATGTTAATCAAGACTTTTTCTTGCAAAATTCAGTAATTTTTTTATTTTCTATTATCATCTGCTTCCTATAATGTTCTCCCATAAATGGGACTTAATTCTGGAAGCAGCAATTCTGGGTCCACCTGTAGAGGGCAGAAGATTAAAAAAAATTCAGTTTGTGAAAATCCCCAGAAGAAAACCTGTTGCTTACCAAACATATTTTCCCATCTCAACTAAAAAGAAAATACATGTTTAGAGATTACAATCCAACATTTTTGACAAAATATATTTATTTTCCAATTCCACCAAAAGCGAAAGAAAATCAATAAAAAATATTAAATGCCATTTATCCATCAAATGATTATCTTCATAATAAATTCAACACATGCAGTTTTTGCAGCAACAAGGCGCTTTTCCCCTTTAGAATCTACAGAAATTACATTGATCATGTTAACACTGGAACTCTAATGTTAAAGGGTTAACCCGCCCAACCACCTGGCTCAGGTGGTTCAGCTGCTTCCACTGTCGCTGTAAATGTTAACATTGATTTTCTCAGGTGTTCAAGTACTTTACATTATTTTAAAACATTATACAGTGTGATTTCCAGATTATTTTGGATAGTGTCTCTCATAGTGGACATGAATATCTCAGACCCCTCCATGATCTCTAAGTGGGAGAACTTGTAAAATCTCAAGATATTCAAGTCACTTTTCAAACCTAGAGTTTTTGGCCTGTTGTTGGGTTGGGTAGTTGGTGTGTCCGTCCCACTTCAGACATTTTTGTAAATCTGTGGGCAACGCCAGAGATCATCTGACCAGAGTGTTAGTTTGTGGTGAGAGTTGTGGGTCGGGATTCCCACATTGACTTGTGTATCAGTACAGATCGTCACAGCACTGATGCATTCTCTACCAGACAGCCTTGCCTCTTGTCTTAAATGGAGGAACAAAAAGCCTTCACATAAACACATTCTAATGTGCACCTAAAAAAAGGTTTAAACTAACAGTTAATTCGTACTTGCATTATTTGTAAGATGAAGTCATCACAGTTTGCTACACGGTTTACCTTACAGGTATTCAGAGGTGGAATGTCAGTCTAAAGAAACATACAGCTTAATGCCTGCTCTCAAAAGACGGAAACGTTTTTAAGGTTTCTTCCACACTCTCACAATCCTGTGGACTCGGTAGAGCAGGGAATGTTGATACATTTCAGATCTACGTTTGGTGGGATTTCCTGTCCTACAAGGGACAGGAAATCTGGGAACGGTGGTGATTGAGAACCTAAACGCAGGAGACCAGAAACAGGAATTATTCAATCAAAATGGGAAAAACCTGAAACGAAAGATCTCACAACCACAAACCCAAAACAAGACACTGATTACCTCACAAAATTGGGTGAGTTGATTGATAGCTGAAACTTGGTGTGAACAGTACAAGCCTCGACAAAAACCAGAAAACAGTTGCTTAGATTTCAGCTTAGATCAAATCACCATTGTTTTTTTTAACAAGTTTTGGCTTTTGCTGATCTTTTTGGTGGAACTGTGAAGTTCTGTTGGAAGAAGAGTCAGAAAACTACTCATGTGAGACACAGAGAGATGGTTCTGATGGCTCTTCGTGTGGACATTTCCATATTCAGACTCATTGACGTACACATCGTCGCTGAAAGGCTTCTTGTTGCCGAGGCTTGTGGGTGGCGCCCTTTTGCCATCTGCAGGTCAGTCTGAGTGATGCTGCTGTCAGAGACCGGAGCGCCCGGGGTCATGGGAGTGGGTGTGAGGTATGTGCTTCTGGATAGTTGGTACATGAGCTGTAGCGATGACACATAATGAAAGAATTGTTACTATGGATGTGGGGGCGGGGGGCTGTAGTAAACCAAATTAGAATCTTCAAGTGAACAGAGAGCCTCGTTCCCATGTCCTCTTGTTTGGTTCAGGTGAGCTTTCACTAAGGCAAACTTAAGGGAAAATCAAACAAACTTGCTGTTGTGATTTATATCTAAAGGGTTAAGAACTCCCAGAAATCCACACAGATTCTACCACAGAAAATTTGCTCTCCTGGTTCAACTGTCAGTTTGCTGTTGGTCCATTTTCCATGATACTCCTGTCCTGAACCCAGAGACACAGTTTCACCTCCCATCATGTAGGTGGCAGTACACTCTGCACTCATCTCCCATATATCAGTAAATGTAAGTAAAAAATCAGAAAGTCAGAATTAAACAGAAAAACTGGGTATGGTATTAGAAATTCACCTCTGAGTTGTGGGTGGGGCTGTGGGTGCTAAGTAAGCCCGCCCCCACATCCTGTCACCCACTGAAAGCAGGCTCGGAAGATTCTGTCAATCAATCGTTTTGAATGTTCAAGGTGGGGGAAACATGCTTTTATTGAAGCATCTGATTGGCCAGTTTAGAACTTGAATCATTTGCAATAAAAAATATATATTATTAAAAAAAAATAAGAATTAGAAAGAATAGGTTACAGGGTAAGAATGGTTATTCTGACTAATAGAATGATTGAGAAATGACTGTTTATTTCTCCATAGAAGTGTACGGGGTTTTGGCTTTCTGTGACCAGCAGGTACTTCCTGTTTGGAATATTAGGTGATGGGGGTTGGTGATACTCAGTCTAGTTCTCATAGACAGTCAAAGATTCAGTCACTGTACAGATGATCTGGTGGGAGTGCGGTCACATGACATCATCCTTTTTTACTTCTTTTTTTCTTTCTACATTTTGTTCCTGCTCGATTTGGCTTGATGGAAAAATGCAGAAGACCTGTGACAAACTAAGAATAGATTCCTCAAGGAATCCACATGTCCCCGCCCCCAAAAATTCATTGCTCATCTGGATTCAGTTCAATTCAATTTTGTTTATAAAGTCCCATGTCACAAAACAATTGTCTCATTGGGCTTCAGACCGGTAATTTTACAAAGGCAGAAAGTCAGTCATAAACAATAGCTGGTTGCTAAACAAACTAAACTAAACTGGTTATCCCTGCCCTTAGGTTAGGTTTATTGGATAAATACAACTGTGCATCATCTGCATCACAGATGAAATTAATGCTCTTTTTCCTGGTTTTGTTTCCTAAAGGCAGCGTGTAAAGCATGAACAGGATGGGCCCTAGAACAGAGCCCTGGGGGTCTCCGTAGTTAACTCGAGTACAATGAGAGGACTGTCCATTTACATTAACAAACTGGTATCTATCAGATAAATAGGATTCAAACCATTGAAGGACAGATCCTCAGATCCCTATGTTGTGCTCCAGCTGATTATCTGTATCGTGTGCATTTAGTAATTTAGAACCTGGAACCATCATTCACTGTATATAGAACCAAACAGACTTCACCCATAGAAAATGTCTTACGTCTGGCTTCAGTGAAATGAAGCCAATTTAGTTGCCATTACAGTCGCCACCATTTGGAGCCACTTGACAGAGATTGATCCGAGTCGGCCTGAGCTAACGTTTTTATGGTAACTATTGTTGCCAATCATGAGTGAACTTGTTGGAAGTCCACACACCTTCCACTAAAAAGCTGCTCAGGAGAATCTCTCAACCAATCGTTTAAGGTGAAAGCCAGTGGGAACCACATGCTTATACTGAGAAATCTGATTGGTCAGTTTATAGCTTGAATAACTTGTGATAAAGAAGAAATATGAAAAAATTGGATTAGCAAGATTATGTTTCAGAAAATGTATCAGAGCAAGAATGGTTATTCTGACTATTTAAGTCTATGGGATTTTGGCTTCTTGGAGTCAGCAACTTCCTGTTTTGAACGTGAGAGAGGAAGGGGCACTTTGTCCAGTTCTCACATACAGTCAATGCGAACCATCTGATCCAGCAGAGAGGAGGTTAGGGATTAACGGGAAACATGCAGGCGGAGGCGGGTCTTACAGGTCAGGGTCAAGTCAGTGATTCATTCAGACGCTCACAGATAATCCCCCAAAACCTGTCCCGAACGTGAGTGAAAGGCAGCAAACTTTTACTCCAAGAAATTTTAAATAATCACCAGACAGCCTGAAAGTGAATTTTAAAAGGGTGCAGTCTGTGCAGCTTCTCCACAGACAGAAGAGACCTCCACACTGCCAGACCGGGACAGTGATGGGCCACCGGGGGGAGACAGAGAAGGGTGTTTGGACAAAGGGAGGGCTAACTCGTTTGTGTGATAAGAGCTCCAATGGGCAGACGGGATGGAGGGAATACCAGGATCCAGAGGAAGTGACGTGTCGGATTACACACTCCTCCCACTTTTCCTCAGGCAGGAGGGTGAGAGCGGTCGGGGAGAAAGACGGGGCAAGCAGGGGAGAAGTGGGCCAAGCCGCCGTCTCATTCTTGTTGAAGATCAGGAAGCGGCAGAATGTGTCAGGATCTGCTTGACTGCTGAAAGCAAGACCCAACACGACAGGGGCCGGGGCGAGAGGAGGAAAAGAAGGGGGAGTGAAGGGCACGAGGAGGAGGAGGGTGAAGGAGGAGACTTTGAGGAGTTCTGGGGTCTGTGGGGGTCTGGTGTCCCTCCAGGATCTTGTTGGCAAAGTGCCTTAGAAGGACCCAGCAAAGGTCCTGTCCCAGAGAGACCCCATCCAGCCCTCTGCTGCGGGACACCATGAACTATCTGGTGAGTGTGTTCAGATCTTCAGAGTGTGTGAGCAGGACCTGTTGTGGCTCAGCTGTGCCTCAACCAGGGTGGGGGTGAAAGAAACTGTGAGGGGGGAGGAGAGAAAAACTGGAGTTAACATTTTTGTCTGTAGATTCCTACCTTTTGTTGGCTCTCAGCAGGGAGTGTGTGTGTGTAGATGTGTGTGTGTGCATACACAAGCTGAGGAAATGCTGCCGTCCTGTAAAGGAATGCGCTGTGACAAAAGGTTCAAAGTTGCCTAAAATCCCTCCCATTTTTCCAACAGTGAAGTCACCAAATGCTGTGAAAATGGAAAATGTGTGTTGGAAATAAGAGGAAAGGAAAGAGGAATGACTCTGAACCATGACAGACGTCTGATATGTTTGGGCTTTTTCTTGTTCTTTGGGGCTTTTTGGCCGACAGAACCTCCTCCAAGCCCCCGAGAGGCTCAACAGAGAAGATTTTGGGCTCTAGAGAGGCTAAGAAAGGAAAGAAAGGAGGAGAGAGGAAATACTTGGTCTGTCTTTGTGCTGAGTCATGAAAGTGGGGAGAAATAGACGTTTTATGGCCAGAGGACATAGAGGCAAACTCGGGGCAGAAAGGAAAAATGCCTCTGCGTGAGAGAAGGAGGGCAAAGTGGGACTCTGGTGAGGAGATTGGGTCTGACAGGAGCAGCAGAGCATTGTTTGCGACGAATGCTGCTGCATTTCCCTCTGCCGGCTCTGTCTGTCTGCGTAACCGCACAGCCAGGAATGTGGCAGGCGCAGTAGATTGCTGCGAGTAATTACATGGCAGTAATGGGTGTGTAATTAATATGAACAACATTCCAGTGAGATGCGGCTCAGACAGAGCTGCTGCGCTCGGCTGTTTACACGCCAGCTCCTGTGCTGAGGCGGAAAGTTAGGCAAACAGGCCTCGGCACAGTGACATCACCGATGCTCATTACTGTCATGGCCGCGGTGCTGCACATCTTTAGAAGTGGGGTCAGTTAACGGCAAACACAGCTGGCTTTAAATAGATGAAGAGGATTCCCTCCATACCATTGAGGAGTGTCTGTGTGTGTGTTCAGCATTGATCTGTTTTTAGTGGTCAGAGTTTTTAGGAATTCCATGGCGTAACTTGTGGGGGTAGCCACAAATGATTATTTTAATAGTCGACTAATCACAGTTTATTTTTTCCGATTAGTCGACTAATCAGGTCATGCATACAGTAAAACACACATCTTAACCATCATTAGCTCTAAACTAACTAAACTGCGATAGGGACTGCGATAATTCTAGTGTGAATGCTGTTAGCTGAATTTGGCCAGTGGAGATCCTAGTGCTGATAGCTGAAGATGCTAAAATAGATGGCTAAAAACGCTGAAGTTGATAGCTGAAATGCTGAAGCTGACAGCCAGCTAAAATATTAGTTAAATACCAAATTAGTCAAAAAAAACTGGAAAAAGCCGAAGTTAGCCAAAACAGCTAGCATGTAGCTGAAATATTAGCTAAACTCAAAAATAGCCAAAAACCCAAAAAAGCCCAAATTAGCCAAACGAGCTAGCATGGTGCTGACATATTAGCTAAACTCCAAATTAGCCTAAAAACATGAAAAAAATCCTAAATAAGCCAAATTAGCTAGCATGTAGCAGAAATATTCGCTAAACTCCAAAATAGTCCGAAAAACATTAATACATACAAAAATAGTCCAAAAAGCTAGCATAATGTCATTAGAACTTTCAACTTCACTACACTCTGACTCCATATTATATAAAGTAACGACTAATCGACTATTAAATTATTAGTCGACTATTTTATTAGTCAATTAGTCGACTAATCGTGGCAGCCCTAGTACTGAATCACATAGTTACTTAGGATATCTTAGACGGCGGTTCTTCACACTTTCAGTTTCTTCTATTGATCAGTTTAGGTCCCGGTTCACAATCAAAGTTGTGTCAAAGCAGGTCTGCACCAAAGCAACATGATCATCAGTCTACTGCAAGGGTGCCCACATTTTTTCGCTCAAAGGGGCCAAAATCTAATTGACACTGGTTTATGGGCATAATACAGTAATTAATTTTAAAGAATATGGTTTAATAAATTATTTTGATTCTGTATTCATCAGGGTAATGCGTATTAGTAAGAATAAAAAGTAAGTAACATTTTTCTTTGAAACCTTTAAATATAACATCAAGGCAGTTTTTAATTAAAAAACAAGAGCAAGGTAAAACTAACAAACTTTCTTCCTATGAAAACAGCAAACTGGGATCTTATTGAGAGACCTAAAGTCTTTTGACTTTATCAGTGACTCGATGTTGGCCTGCTGCTTACTCACCATACACTCTGCAGCTTCCATAGCCATGACTTGGCATGCCAAAAGATGACCTTTGGTGGACCAAATTTGGCCCTACTTTAGGCACCCATAGTATCGTGGTTGTTGTTACAGTGCTCAATGAAACCTTTATTATTCCTTTGTGATCTGCTTGCTTTTCTATTTTATCTGTTTCTTTCTGTTTTTATAATTATGAGGGGCTTATCTTATTATATTATTGCATGTGTGGGGTATAGTTTTTCTTGTATTTTTATTTGTTTTATGTACAGCACTTTGAGCTGTTTTTTAACTGGAAAGGTGCTATATAAGTAAAATTAATTTGAATTTTAATTATACAAGTCAGTTTGAACTGAGAGGGGCAGACTGTTGGAAGTTGTTCATTGTTTCTTTGGTTCTTAAATCCAGCAGTCATTTGCTTGAATCATAAAGCACATTTAAGCAGTAATGGAAATAGATATTTCTTAACTATTATTAGAGAGGGCTGCACGGTGGTGCAGTGGTTAGCGCTCTTGCCTCACAGCGAGAAGGCCCTGGTTCGAATCCCGGCTGGGTCCTTTCTGTGTGGAGTTTGCATGTTCTCCCCGTGCATGCGTGGGTTTTCACCGGGGACTCCGGCTTCCTCCCACCGTCCAAAAACATGCTTCATAGGTTAATTGGTGACTCTGAATTGTCCCTAGGTGTGTCTGAGAGTGGATGTGTGTGTGATTGGGGCCCTGCAACAGACTGGCGACCTGTCTGGGGTGTGCCCCGCCTTCGCCCATCGGTGGCCGGGATAGGCTCCGGCACCCCCACGACCCCGAAAGGGACAAAGCGGTCAAGAAAATGGATGGATGGAATATTATTAGAGAACCTTATTGGTAAAAGTACAATAAAGAGCTCAGCCTGGTCTATAGAGTAACCTTAGAGCAGACTGTTGGACTATGTCACATTGACACCAAAGGCTGCTATGGTTGCTCCTGTTCCCAGGGATGTTCCTATTGACTGTATATTAGAACTGGATCAAGTTAGGGTGATGTCATCCATAGAAAAGGGTTGACTTTGGGCTCCATTCATCCCTTTTATCCCCCACAGGGTCATTGGGCTGCTGAGGGCTAACACAGCTACTTTTGGGCCTTGGTGGGGTACACCCTGGACAGGTCGCCACCAGTCTATCACAGGGCCACAATCACACCTTTGAAGCATGTTTTTGGGCTGTCGGTCCCCGGAGAAAACCCACACATATAAGGGGAGAACATTTGAACTCAATACAGAAAATACTGATTCAAATCCACCACAAGAAAGTGGTTGAATCCTCAAAGTCCTTTGTTTAATGACTGGATGAATATTGTTTATGACATTTATAAAATGGAGAAGATCACTTTCTGCATAAGACTACAACAAGAGGTCTTTTGTGAAAGATGGAAAAGCTGGATTGAGTATACAACAACTGTAAGAGGAGACTTTATTTGAAACTTGGATTGACTTATGGATACGAGTATATTTGTATTTTGTTTTGATTTTTGAGACTGAACCTGAGCTTTTGATTTCATTCCCAATGTAAAGAAGGCACACGTCCCTAAAGTTTGTGTTCTGTTTAATTGTATTGTTCCATTTTAAAAGAAAAGACTAACAAACAAATAATTAAAAAATTAAAATACTGATTCACTGAATGATCGTGATACTTAACATGGCAATACATGTATCGATTTAAAATTTCTCAACCATAGATATAGAACAATACTGGTTAAGACACATTTAATCTTTGTTTTTTTCCTATGTTGAAAACTATTTTTTCTGTTAAAATCAGACAACTTTGAGTGTTGAAAAAATATTTCTTAAATTATCAAAAGAAAAGCACAACAAATTTTCTTGGTTAAAAGCAACTTCTGTATGAGACAGTTGCATTGCCTATTATTCTGATTATTAAATGAAACATATTTTGCAATTATATTTGTGAAAAGTGTATTATTATTCAGATAGTCACAATTTTAGAGGAAAGGGTAAAATATTGTCTCTGGTACTGTCAAATATCATGATACGTATCGTGATATATGATACACGATACATTCGATACATACACGATACTTGTGTAGCCTGATATACATCGTATCGCCAGACTTTTGCTCATACACACCCCTATTTTTTTATTTTCTCTTACTTTTCTGGCTTTCAGCTGCACAAAAACAAAGACTTCATGTAGTAAGTTTTTAGACCCTGGATGACATTTCAAACGATCTCTGAGTGTTATTATAGTGTTGTTCTTTCACACTGCTAGCATCACTGAATCTGTTTGTGCCCCCACCTGGAGGGAGCAGCAGTCACGCACCTTTTGGTGATTTCATCCTTCACTTCAACCTCTCATGCTGAGAGTCAAGCTTGGGGGGTCATTGTGTCCCATTTGTTGACTGGTGTGACTCGACCGTGAAATTGATCCCTTAATCCCCTAGTTTTAGGGCGGCCACTCTCCCACTATGCCACTGAGCAGACGGGCTCACTTTTTTTAAGATTGGGCTGCAATAGTTGCATCAGTTTTGTAATGAGTGTGAGTCATGAAGCTCTGCCACTAACAAACCAGATGCAGCTGTGGACAGGGTAAACATGGAGCCTGTCAGGCTCGTTCTTCACGGAGAGTCAACAGGAATCAGACCACGAACTGCTGTCAGAAATAGTTGAGACGTTTTTTTAAACGGTTGGATCAAACAAATTGTTTTAGGCAGACGGGTGTCTATGAATGTGGTCATGTGATTCTGTCAGGTTGGTCCAGTGGAAACTGCTGTCGTTGAGGCTACACTATAGCACAATTTTGATAATCAGAAGTCAATGTGATTTGGCTGTAATGTTTGATCTACAGTTTACTGAAGAGCGCCTCCTCTGCCGGTTTGTGAATAATCGAGCAGGGATCCCCAAAGAGTCAGCATGTTTCTGACTCACACAGTGACTCAGCGACGCCCTCTTAGAGCAGGAATTCCCCTCCGTCTCCTGCAGGACACACACACCTCCTTCTTTAGTGTTCGAGTTTTCACCCCCACCCCTCAATGTGCCCCCCCCCCCACACACACACACATACATGCAGATCCACAGAGCAGGCTGGTGTTTGCTGCGATACTTTATGGAGACATCACTTGGGTTCAGAAGATCCAGACCTTTCCTGGACAAGCGCTCAATTCAGTTCTGCTGCTGGTTTCTTTCTTAGTGGGACAGGAAACAGATCCTCAGTCAAAAACATGCCTCAGGGGTGTGCATGGTGGGTGGGACGGGTGTCTATGGGACCAACAGAACCATTAGGAGGATAGTGATAAAAAAATAAAACCGATGTTGCGTCTTGGCGGTTCTTTATATGAAGCTTGACCTTCAGCTCTGTCAGGAGGGGGGGTGGAGGTGGAGGCTGGAAAACAGTCTTCTTCTGCTGCTGCTTAAGATTGTAAAAGTGTCTGCAGGCGTTTGTGAACACGTCTGCTGCATCGAACAGCTCTCACAAACACACAT
The DNA here is from genome assembly GCF_002922805.2 of Oryzias melastigma. Lineage (NCBI taxonomy): Eukaryota > Metazoa > Chordata > Actinopteri > Beloniformes > Adrianichthyidae > Oryzias > Oryzias melastigma. Next base: position 827,664 of record NC_050517.1, read on the forward strand.
GCAGATGGGTTGGTTACTCTGGTTGCTGTTAGGAAATGCTGGTCAGGAGTCACAAAACAGCGACATCCTAGCTGTTTTTTTTGTTTGTTTGTTTTTTTGCTAATTTAGGAATTTTTCCATTTTATAGGCTATTTTGAATTGCTATTTTTTCAGCTACATGCTAGCTGTTGTGGCTAATTTAGACATGTTTTAGTTATTTAAGCTATTTTGGAATTTAGCTAATATTTCAGCTGCATGCTAGCTGTTTATTTATGCTTATTTAGGCTTTTTTCAGTTTCTTAGGCTATTTTGAAGTTTTTCTATTTTTTCAGCTACATGGTAGCTGTGTAGTTTTTTTTTTAAGTTTTTAAGGCTAATTTGGCATTTAGCTAACATTTTACGTGGCCATCAGCTT
>NC_050517.1:828539-851495 GCF_002922805.2 Oryzias melastigma
AGCGACATGCTAGCTGTTTTTTTTGTTTGTTTGTTTGTTTTTTTTTGCTAATTTAGGGATTTTTCCATTTTATAGGCTATTTTGAATTGCTATTTTTTCAGCTACATGCTAGCTGTTTTGGGTAATTTAGACATGTTTTAGTTTTATAGTCTATTTTGAAGTTTAGCTATCTTTTCAGCTACCATCTAGCTGTTTTGAATAATTTAGGTTTTTTCAGTTATTTAAGCTATTTAGGAATTTTAGCTACTATTTCAGCTGCATGCTAGCTGTTTTTTATGCTAATTTAGGCTTTTTTCAGTTTCTTAGGCTATTTTGAAGTTTTTCTATTTTTTCAGCTACATGGTAGCTGTGTAGTTTTTTTTTAAGTTTTTAAGGCTAATTTGGCATTTAGCTAACATTTTACTTGGCCATCAGCTTCAGTGATTTCAGGTTCAGTGTCTTTGGCTATCAATTTCAGCATCTTCAGCTATCAACACTAGCATCTTCAGTCGCCAAATTCAGCTTACAGCACTCTCACTAACATTATCAGAGGTAATGCTATATATATATTTATAACGTAAAAACAATGGACAGCTCAAGCCCCCCCTCCTTCCGTGTTCCATATAGGAAGTACCACTGGGTTACAAAAAGGCCAAAGTCCCATTGACTTCCATTGAGAAACAGACAGTTATTTCTCAATCATTTATTTGTCAGAATAATCATTCTTGCTCTGATGCTTCCTTCTTAACATGTTCTTTCTAATTCTATTGTTTTATAGATATTTTTTCTATATCGTCATTTATTCAAGTTATAAACTGTCCAATCAGATGCCTCAGTAAAAGCTTGTGGCTCCCGCTGGCCCCACCTCGAACGTTTATTGACAGATTCCTCCGCGCCACTTTCAGTGGGAGGGGTGTGGACTTCGAAGAAGCCGGAACAAGCTCACTCCTGATTGGTTGACAGTAGTTCCTGTAAAAACGTGACTCAGACAGATGGACTAATCGCTGTCAAAGGGTTGCAGGCGTATCAGGAAGTGAAGGCGAAGGGCAGAGGGCCGCAGGTAATGCATTTCTATGGGCGGCCTCAGCGCTTCATATGTCCAGTTCTTATTTAACGGTCTATGGTTTGACACCAATGCTTTACAACATCTTATGGGGGACCAAGCTCTTCATAGACATGTGAAGAATACCTGTGATGGAGTTTTAACCGTTTAACACCTGAGGCATCTCCGGTGACGCTTAAACACAAAATCTTTAGCATACTGTAACTTTTCAACGGTGAACGTGATCAACGTAATTCCAGTAGATTCTGAAGGAGAAAAGCGGCTCGATTAGCAGTAAAACTATGGAAACCTGACCGTGCTTTAGAAACAATCCAGACTCCGAGGACACTCACCATCCAAACTGAACCATGAGAAGCTCTATTAAAGAATACAGCATTTGCTTCTGGTGAGAAAACACAAAATAAGGATATACTATACACCTGTCTTCAAAATGTCAGCGTATAGATTATAGTTTGAATGAGAACAGAGATCATTTGGAAGGCACATGTGTGGACTCTGCTGGAGACATGACTGCAGCCACTGTGCCTTCAGAGCTGGTGTGTCTCCAGCAAGACAAGTGGACAAAGACGAGGCCTTGTCCCCTCTGTGATGACCTATTCTCTAGCCATCATGGACTTCCTGTTGGAGAGAAAAGTCTACAATGTTCTCATCTTCCAGTTTGGGAATGGATCTACTTCTATTATCTCAAACGTTTGGACAAAACTGTCTGAATCTCAGGGGGAGAACTTGGCTTTGAACACTTTGATGATGTTTTTGTTCCAGGGTTTGCTAGTGACGTGAGACTATGGTAATTAAGGGTTTTTTCAAACTGCAAAAGTCTGTTAGTTCAGACCGAGTCTGCTTGATTTGGTCTGTATTGAGTCCTGAACCTTGTGTTTGGTCTGTATTCAGACTGCCATCAATTGAACATTTTGGTTTCAAACTAAAACTTGTAAACAAAACCATGTGACCACCTCAAAAGATGGGTCCAAGAGCAGTTCCTGGTCCCGGACCAGGGTCCGCTGCTGGGATAGCCTCCAGCATCTCCATAACCCTGACTGGGCAGGTTTAGAGAATGGATGGATGGGCTGTTTTCAATGCTTTGAGGCTTGTGCAGCAGCAGGATTTCTGCTCCAGTCGTATGAACACATCCGGCTTTACTCTCGTGGTGGCGCACGAACACGATGTGAAGCATCTTGCTGATTCTGGACCAAGCTTTGCTTGTTTGGTCTTGACCCGACTTCAGAGGAGCTTTCACACTTCCAACATGGAGCTGAAACGAGCTCACTTTTTGTTATCTAACACGCTCCTCCTCAGGTAGAGGCGGCTCCACCCCTGAGTGTCTAAGATTGCCTATGGCTTCAGTACAGTGAACTCACAAACAACAACCCATGAATCACAGTGACGGCTCAGCTGCAGCTTCACTGGATTACTGAGAGTGGTGGGGGGTTTGTTTTCCAAGCTCTGCTGAGGACACAGAGCATCGCTGAAGAAAAGCGTCTAGCTTCTGCTTTGTTCGAGGACGGATTACAGGGTGAAGAAGACATCTTTGTGGATCACGGCTGCGCTTTGAGCTGAAAGTGTGGCAGCTCAGCACCACACACTCATCCACACCCAACAAAGAGTGTGTGAGCGGGCTTAAGCTCAGCCTCGGCTGCCTCTGTAAGTGTAGGTTAGGAAAGCTCATAAACACAGCCTGCTCTGCGGAGCATCTCTCATCAGCTGCACATAATCATTTCTGTTTGTTTTGATCCTTCAAACCTTAAAACTTGTCCTGTAAATATAAACCTCCTCTGGCTCACAAACCACCACTAGGGGGTTTTAAAGCATGAAGCAGAGCAGCAGCCGGCTGGAGGCAGGATAACAGATCCAGTTTTTGTTGGACTGAAAACCAGCTTTGTGTGCTTCTGATGGTTTGATTGTTCCCGCTGTGCTGAAGGACGAGGTGCTTTGAACCAGTTATCCACTGTATGTTTTCATCCCTCAGGCAGCTATTTGTGAGTTTTTACCAGAGCAGGTTGAGCAACACCAGGCCCCTCCCACAGGAGTCTGCCCTGTGCTCCAGGCTACACAATCCCTGCTGTTGTTCCTGCTGTTAGTCATAGCCTACGGCAGGAATTCTTCTGCAGGAATCATCTCTTGCCAAAACAAAAGTCTTAACTGGAACTAAAGAGCTGGTGCTGTATGAAAAACACAGATTTTGTGGTGTTTGGTGCAACACGCCTGTAGGTTCACCTGCAAAATGTAGATGTAAATATTTAGCCGCTGATAAATATAGGGAAAAGAACAAACATGAGGACTAAGGAGGCTAATATTTCAGGGAAAACCTAGACATATTTTTCTTTACAAACATTTTTCCTCTAAAACTCTTCTAAAAGTCTCGTTCTCTGTGGAAGTTCAAAACACTGAACTGAGTTTTTCCTTCATCATGAAATTCTGTTTGTGCAAAAATTCTGTTCATTGCAGCTGCAGGTGAAAGCCGTGGGTGGAGGTTTCTGCCTGCAAATTAAATGTGCGCACGATACTGTTTCTTAAGAACTGACATGCCGAGACAGGCAGCAGCAGCGGGGGAAGAAACGATGGAGCCAGATACAGAGCACGACACAGAGATCCTTCAGGACGCAGCAAACGTCGGACATATCTTTACCTCGTCAGTATTCCCGGTGCTGATCGACATTTCTAACTGAAACATCTGATCATGTTAGCTGCAGAAGTCTGCTAACATATCTCTGGCATGCAGTGCGATCAGGTAAGAAGATCGGCTTAAACTCCAACAGAGTTTTGGTGACATCTTTTCTTCTTGTTCTGGATTCGATCATGAAGCGGCTCTTTAGTTTGACCGGCGGGTTGCTGTGCATCTATGTGAAAGAAATGTTTCGTGAAGGTTACGGTCATGTTTCCTGTAATCATGCCACCATAAGGGAGACGTAACGCATACTTTTTAAGGTTGAAACAGCAACCCCAGACCTTATCAGGGTCTTCAGAAACTGTTGTCTTCACTAACAGTTTCATAAGCTGTTAGGGTTGTAATAAACTTAGGAAATGGGAACACCCTATGGTCATGTGACCTGTTGGTTTGTTTTTCTGTCCCATGGTCTTCTGGTCCTTGTCCTCCATGGAAAACGGAACTTTCAAATGCCTGGAAACTTGGACAATACGTCCACTAAAAGTTTCAAAATGTTGTTTAACACATTTTCTTTAATCAGAATTATATAGTAAAAAGAGATTTACCCCGTACAGTTTGTTACATATGAAATTTAAACATGAAGGCCAAAAAAGTGACTTTTAGTCACATTGGACACTGATGTGTTTTTTTCCAAGGTAGCTACTGACACTATACTTCTTGATATTATACTTTAAGGGGTATATTGACATTCTTCGTGACTTTTGAAGGAACATGTCTCTTTATTTTGTAAACACCTATAGTTCTATGATTTTCCCAAACTGAAAGTCTGGTCCGGACCTGCTGAGGTTTGACAGGAGGACAGGATGGGGTACGTTCCATCATCCTCACTGCTGTCCTCCAGAACTCATGCTCACTTTCCATTACAGCATTCAGTGGTGGACTGAACGTCCAGTGGGTACGGAAAGTATTCGTTGGTCACATTATTACATTTTTCACATTTTGTATCATTGCAGCCATTTGCCATAATGAAGTAAGTTCAGTTATATCTCAGTCATGAACACTGAGTTACGGAGCCCCTAAAGGGACATTAAAGTAAAAAAAAAATAAATAAATAAATAAAAAGAAGTACTGGTTTCTCAAGTGCATGACAAAGTATCTGGTGATCAAAGTGAGTGGTCATTTGCGTACAGACCTTTTCAGAGTCTGTTGGTGTTCCCTCACTGTATGTCACCTCACCCTTTCGCGGTTTCACTGTTTGCTGATATCTTTCAGTACAGTTTTGCATTCCTTTTTTTTTCTCTCTCTTTATGCAGCACATTGTGTCCTGCGATCTGATTGGCTGTTGACCATGTTATTCAATCTCCTCTCCGATCAGATTTTTTTGTTCATTCTATATTACTGAACTAATTTTTTTATGAAGGTTTGCACTTTAACAGAGTTTAAACAAGAGAGACAAGTGTGGAAATGTAAATGTCTGTCTGACAGTCGTGTAGAAAGGCTGTAGGGAGGAGTACAGTATATCAATATTGTGATATATTGCGATATTTAGTCTGATTCTCGATAAGTTCTTAACAAGTATCGATCTTTTATTTTTGAAGAGACTGTAAAATGTTTTATTCGTCATCCTTTGGTGAGACGTTTCTTTTGCATTTCAAGACTGGCTGTTGCGAGCACAAATGTGTCTGGCAGCTACTTGAATTATTTCATTTTTGTTCTGTTCTTTTTGCACTAAGTAGTGGCACTGGTGTTCATGTTTACTATTGTTAGCACTGAATTTTACAGATAATTCAAATTCAATTGATGTCGATGTTTGTCAGAGACATAGCATTACTGATTTCAGCGATGTTGCACAAAACTGTCTATTATTTGTTGCACAAAATACGATAAAAGTTGTTTACTATGATTGTGTTCAAGCTGAAAAAACTTTAAAAAAAACGCGATATTGATATCGTGAGCTATGTATCACGTATTGCATCATATCGTGAATGAATGAGTGAATGAATCCCACCCTGGCTCGACCATACCATTTTCTCTACATGAATTATCAATATCTGGTTCATGACTTAATATTAAATATTTATACTCTATAATAATAGATTCAGGTTATAAAGGATCATTAATATCAATGATGTAATTAAATTTCAAAACATCCACATTAATCAGTTACAATAATCTAAATCTTCTCATTAAAAGACAATTTGTGCAGATTGTATTCATCAATCTGTATCGTGAGGTACCCAGTGATTTCCAGGTCCAATTAAAACCATTGACTGTAAAAGTGAACTGGACTGAGTGAGTGTGGCCTATCACAGGTTATTTTCAGGAAGTAACTCCTACAATAATTAAGGAACACTTGAGAAGTCTTTTGTCCATTTAAAATGACCAGAGGTTCAAAGAGAGGTGCATTGCGTCAGATTTCCTGTCTTGTGTTGTCATGGTGACATGTCTCTCATTCTGGGTTTCGCTCGCCACGACACTTTCTCATGCACACGAGAAACCAGTTCTATTTTTTTTATTCAGGGGCTCCAGACTGATCTTGATAGAAAATGTGTAGAAATTCCTGCATATTTACAAAAGAGAAAAACTGAAAAATGACATGGTCATACAGAAGGTATTCTGACTCTTTGCTCAGTATTGAGTAAAGCTCCCTTTCGAGTTAGCACAGCCACAAGTCTTCTTTGGACAGATGCAACAAGTTGGATTTGGGGATCGTCTGCCTTATTCCATGCAGATCCTCTTCACCTCCATCAGGTTGGATTGTGAACGTTGGTGCACAGCTATTTTCATGTTTCTCCAGAGATGCTTAATGGAGTTTAGGTCAGTGCAGACTTGTTCTGTAACTGTTATTTTAGTGGTGTGCTTTGGGTCATTGTCTTCTTGGAAGTTAAACCTTCAATCTGAAGGTCTGTGCATTCTGGATGAGGCTCTCTTCTGTACATTACTCCATTCATCTTTCCTTCAATTGCAACCATTGGTTCTGTCCCGGCTGCTGATGAAGGCCTCCAAAGCATGATGCTGCCACCTCCATGTTTCATAGTTGGTATTGTATTGAGCAGGAGATGAGCAGTGCCTGGTTTTCTCCACACATACTGCTTAGAATTAACACCAGACAGTTCAGTTTTGGTCTCATTAGACCAAATAATTGTATTTGTCAGAATCTGGGAGTCCTTTACATGTTGTTTTCTTCATTAAACTTTATGCTTGCTTTCATACAGAAGTGGCAAAGGCTCTCAATAGTTATGACTATGTGATTTTTCAGTTTTTATACACCTCTTTGTTTTTTGTCAGGATGGTTCACTCTGTACATTATTGAGAAATAAAGTCAACTTTTCTGATTTTGGCAAATAGCTGCAATGATACAAAAAATGTACATTTTAAAGGGATCGGAATGCTTACACCAGAGGGTCTGCAACCTTTAACGCTAAAAGAATAATTTAGTCTAGTTTCTTACAGACCAGAACCCAACGAGAGCCACAAAATCCCGTCTATCGTTTAAATATGCACATTAATTAAGCTTTTTATTTTTTATGGCAATAAAGCATCTATTTAAAAATGTAGTTTTGAAATATTACAATAACTGAATAACAACAGTGTCTATATGTTTCTATACATAATAGCTGTAACTTATTTTACTTTTAACAGCAGCACACACTAGTTCCTTTCAAAAGAAACCCCTCCATGTGTCATAACAGATCCTCCTGCTACAGCAGCTTTAGTTAAACTAAAAGTACAAGACAGTCAAAAATTGTGTTTTTTATCATTATGATTTTCGTGTGATTTTCTTTCCTTAAAAATATTTTTTTAGTAGAATCTCTTTATTAAAAATAGACTCAAAACATTTAGAATAGGTTTTTATTATTGAAAACACACGACTGTAAATCATTTTCAATCATTGGAAACCACATTTGTTAAAAATTTTAACCACTTTAGTGTCATTTAGCAAAATAAAAAATAAAAAACTTTTAGAGACTTTTATTAAACCCAGCGATAAATTAAAAATACTAATTTAAAGAACATTCCTACAGACGGTAAATTGAACTTTTTTTTTTGCTTTGATGCTTTCTTTACATGTTAAAAAATCTAAATAGAAATGACAAAACTTAAATTACTAATCTCTTTATTTATTCAATCTTTAACATTTTTAATTAGAGGTAAAGTGCCACAATAAAGGGATAAAAGACCAACATGTGGCTCTTTGTTTTTAAACTATTTAAACATTTATTGTGACCCAAAGAGGGAAAAACAAAAAGAGTGCTGAAAAAGGTTAAGAGGTGCTTCTGTCAATTTTTTCTTTTAAGTTGTTTGCTTTCTTGATTATTTCAAATCGTAAAAATGTTCAAAAGTTGCTGATTTAAAAAAAAAAATGTTTTAACACCCAAAAACAAAGGATGAAAGCAAACATCCAAACGACTTTTACTTTGTTTCATGTCGTTCTGAACACATAAAACGTCCCGTGGCTAAAGCTTGTGTTTGTCCTGCAGAGGTCAAACAGAGGGCAACAGACAAAAGACATTAGGGCACAGTCTCACAAACACACACACCCCCACACAGATGAGTGACCTGTCCAGGCGGAGCCCGCTCCTCCAGCTGCTCATATTACTCTCCCCTCGGTGAGCGTCCCGGGCTCCTGTCACTTTCATCTGTACGGCAGAAGAAAATCGAATCCTTTGGGACAAAATATCGATGAGAAGGAAACTCTTCATCAGAGTCACGGATCGATCCGATTTCTAAATATTCTGTCTTTTTGATGCTTCCTAGAGCGATGGTAGTTTTTAGACTGTCTTATGCGATTGATTTGGTTTATTTGAAGTCATTTTCAGCTGTAAAAAGGGGGAAAAAGTCAGTACAAATGCGTATATATATCAAATCCATTTTAATTATTAACCCTTTAACACCCGGGCTCCAATATTTATGTTCTTTGATTTACTGTAACTTTTTAATTGCTAACACGATCAACATAATTCCAGTAGATTCTGAAGGAGAAAAGCGGCTCCATGAGGCGCTTTTCTCCTTCAGAATCTACTGGAATTATGTTGATCGTGCTAACGGTTGAAAAGTTACAGTATGTTAAAGATTTCATGTTTAAGCGTCACCGATTTGCTCCTAATCATAAGTAGACATAATTACATTTATACATATATGAGATATGATCAGCATACAGTGTTACATGGATTCTCTAAAGGAGAAGTTCTGACAAAAATGTTCAGATCATTAATATTGTAATCATTGTTCTGCTTCTCCTGGAGGACACTTCAGTTTGGCCACTAGGTGGCGATTGCGCTGTAACAATACTCCTTATTCGAGAAGAAGAAGAACGTATGACCAAAAAACTATGTTTTAGATCATAAATGATTACTCTAAAAATATTTCCTTTAAAGAGTGTGGAAAATTAATGTCTGTGAGTTTATAAAGATGGTAATTTAGTCAACAATTTATGTTTACGTCGACCGAGCGTTAGCATTAGCCGTCCTATAGGAAATTCCATTAAACGTTAGCGTCGAGCTAGCGGACTTTAGCTTAATGTGCTAAATCAATTTATATTTTTATGAATCAATTATTGATCTTTTAAGCTTAAATAAATTCAAGTAGATTAAATGTTTTTTTTAATTTAGCTTTGTACTTATAATTTTAACTTCAATGAAATATACATTTTTACAGACATGACTTTCCTAGCTTACAACTTTAAATGTGAAGTGAAAGTCCTCGTTGAAAACTTAGCCTGTTTCGGTAGATTCTTAGAACATTTCTAAACTTGGTCTTAAAGAAAAGTCCAGCATGACTCAACAGAAGTGGAATTCAGACGTGGCCACACACATAGCGGGCAAATCCTTCCAGGTGATTCCAGGACTGGAGCGTCATGCCGTGTGATTCACCCTCACTGCACCTCCTGTTTTTGAAGTGAAGAGGAGGAATTTCAGGAAACTCTGGGGTTTCTGAGCGCGCTCAGACGCTGATGTTTGTGGAAGGCTTCACCTCTGGTTTTGTCTGTCTAATTTTGAAAAACATTCTTTCTCTGTACTCTGCAGTCACCTTGTTGGTTTGAGGGTCAGAGTCTCGCTGTGGCTGTTTGTCTTTTTTCCCATTCACTGCTGAAGTCCTGAGCAGACATTGAGAGCTCGCAGCTACACATTTGGAGGCCTGCTCCTTGGCCTCCTTTTGCGGCGCAGCGTTTTAAGCGGCGGGTGTCTGTGAGAGGAGCTGGCTGGCGGCCAGTACAGCCTGTACCAGTCGCTGATAAGTGGGGTGGGACTCTGACACGGGGAGGGAGGGCCGAGGTCAGACGTGAACAGCAAATATTAGCTCACTTTCAAAGAGGCTGAAGGTGTCTCTGTTTGCTCTCCCGCCCTCCTGTGTGGTGGACACAATTCCACTATGAAGATGAAGCCTCAGTATGGTTCAGTGTTGAACTTATTCCATGATTTATGGAAATCAAAGTCCTGAAATGTGGAAAAATCCAGCTCAGATAAATGAACGGGTGGTAGTGGAATTATTAACCTGCTCGGCCTGATCAAACACTTGCAGCAGTTCGGCGTCCTTGTACTCTGTCCTCTCATTGGCTGCCTGCTTATCCACTCAGGATGACGTGGATTTGAAAAAAATGATTCATAATGTGGTGAAATGATGCAGCTGCAACCGAGCATGCTGGCTATAGTAGGCGTTGGTGTGTGCTGTGGCCCGTCGCAGGAATGAAACTTAGTTTCAGGATGTGTCACAGTGGACAGATGTCGGATTCTTTTTAATTCCAGTGCAGTATTTTTAAAAATGTGTCCTTCCATACAACACAATCATTATATTATCTAACTGAACTTAAAGAGCTGTGAATAAATGAGGTTCAAACCTGGAGGAAAACTGAACACAAATGAACTCAAAGGATGACTAAAACAGGAAAAATGAACCTAAAAAGGGCCCCATCGTCTCACCGTAGTTCTCCTTTTTCCCCTAATATAAAAAAGTCTGATGAGTCTTCGGGGGGGAAGAACCTCCTGAGTCTATTCCTGGAGCAGTTCAGAGCGTACGATGTCTTCCCTAGCGATCCGTCTTTAAACCAGTACAGTTTTTAATCTGATTCATTCTTCCTGAGGCAAAACACTAAACCCCACTGGCTGTGTTAGTGCCGCCGGTACATGGGGGCTCTGCCGACATCGCTGTATGAGTGTGTCCTTAAAGGGACAAGTGTGTGTGTGAATAAATTAATGCATGTGGGAAAGGATAAATGTGTGAGAAAAATTAATGAATATGTGTGTTCTAGAATCCATGAATGTGTGTGTCAATGGTTGAGTGGGTCCTTGATTGGATAAGTGTGTGCATTAGCAGATGATTAAATGAGGATGTTCTTAAATTAATAAACGTATTTGTGAATGGATGAGTGTGTACATGAATGGATGAATGTGTTTGTGGCCATGATTTAAAACACTTAGGGCTTTGAGGAACTCTAAAACATAATGTTAGTCATTTATTGTTAGCATTTTTTTTCCAAGTCCAGTTCTTTGACCTGCTGTTTGAAGCTGTTGTTTGGTGGTAAGCTGATGACAGATGCTGGGTGACTTGTTGGTGAAGGACTAACAAATACTCTGTTTGTCTTTCTCTTACAGAACGTGTTGGCCAAGGCCTTGTACGACAATGTGGCCGAGTCTCCGGACGAACTGTCCTTCCGCAAAGGCGACATCATGACAGTGCTGGAGCGAGACACTCAAGGACTGGATGGTTGGTGGCTCTGCTCTCTCCATGGCCGCCAAGGCATCGTCCCCGGCAACCGCCTCAAGATCCTTGTTGGCATGTATGACAGTAAGCAGCAGGCCTCCCCTTCCACTCCAGATCCCACCTCTCAGGTACTGCGACCTCTTCCCACTAAGAGCGCCTATCCCAAACCATCGCTCAAACCCCCTGGGTCATCTGTGGGGTTCCCAACCAAGACCCTTCCAGGAGTCCAGTACACGTCCATGCACCCAGCCTACTCCACTCCCAGTCCTGCACAGTCCAGCCCTGACTCTGTTTACATGATGCCTCCCTCTCATGGTCCAAAGCCAAGCTCCCAAGGTGTGTATCAGGTTCCTTCTGGTCCAAGCGGACCCCCTCTACAGGCCCAGCCAGCCCCCCCCAGTAAGACCACAGCTGTGGGCCACAGGCAGTTCCAGGCACCTGGACAGGATATCTACCAGGTTCCTCCATCTGTTGGCCCAGGGCCAGGCCAGGGAACAGCTCCACCTGCAGGTGGCCAGGATGTGTACCAAGTCCCCCCTTCCTTGGAGAAAAGAAACTGGGAAAGCAGCAACAAACCGCTTGGCAAGGTAAGGAAAAAGGAGAGAAGGAAGGAAACCAGGAAATGAAGGGGAAAGTTTGAGCAGAAGTTTTATTTCCAGCAAAGGAGCTCAAAGGAAAACAGAGAAGTGGCACTTTAGAGCCAACCTTTTGATAGAGTTGTTCCCAACTCGGCTTCTTGATGTTTTTGTGAGGTGTTCATGCTTGCACACTTCCGGCCATTGTTGCTTTGTTAACACGTTTGCGTGTTTTTTTTTTTTTGTTTTTTTTTAGCAGAGCAAAAACTAGTGGTTGGTTAGACTTTGTGCTGTGAGGATAAGTGAAATCTGATGGTTATGATTCTGGATAGTTCTGGAGGGGCTGGAAACGGGTCACCACAACACAAAAGTTTCTCTTCAAATGTGTGTTTATGATTTTAGGAGGAGATTTTAAATATTTATTAAATAAAACAAACGTTTCAAATTAAGTACAGGTCATTACAATGGGACTACATTATCTTAAATGTATTTTACAAACAGTTCTTGAAGGAAAGTAAAAGGTCACATCAAAAGAAATGTGTGTTCCCTGAACTCAGCAACTCATTTAAAACTGACCTGCGTTTATATTTTACAGCAGAAAAGTTGTCTATTTATCTCTTTGTGACAGTGTGCATATCATACGACTGAAAACTCTCACAAGACATTTTGTTGTGAGTTAAAAAAAACAAAAGATATTAGATACGTATCAAAAATTGACTGAGCAAGTGCAGTATTGTTTGAACACCACAGATATGAATAAGATTATGCTGGTTAAAAGGTATAAAATTAATCAAGAAGTAAATAATCAAATTCTTGCAAACTCTAGTTTCTCTTTCTGTGTTTTTTCTACCATCTTTGTCTTTTTACGTACCTGTGATGCAAACAAAAAGACGTCCAATCATGAGCTAGCTTCTCCCAAGTCAATACCTGAATAACTTTTTCTGTCAAATGCCATGCGTTATTATTTATAGCTTTAAATACCATAAGGATAAGGAATATCGGTGACACTCTAGATGAGGTTCTGCAAAGCACTCTATACCATCTTGACAAAGATAGTTTATGCATTTGTTAAGCTTGTAAACAGTTTGTAGACAATGGTCTCACTTTGGATGTTAATGAATTTGACTAAATATGTTAAAAAAAAACATTATGCAGCCTATTGTGTTAATACATGTCCTACTAACACCCTATAAACAAATTAATAATGTTTATTAATGTTTTAACAAAGCTTGTTAAGGAATCTTATTATAAAGTTTTACCGGGATATCTAGATTTTAGCGTTTTTGGTTAAAGAATCGGACTGTGTCATTTCGCCAAAAAGTTAGTTGATTCTTTAATGTTTCGATTCGTGGACCATGTATCAAGAAGCGTATCGAATCGTGTGAGAAGGAAATGTTGAATCTCAATCTGACAGACTGTCGACACGCTTCATATTTGCTGATAAACATGTTTTCATCCAAATATCCGCAGACTCCAATCGTGCCGTTTTAATCCCCTCATGTGGAAAAGTCGAGCACATCTGCAGGTTTTTCTCATCTCCTACAGGTCAGGGGCCGTTGGTCCTTTCAGATGAATTTCTGGTTTCTGGAATTTCAGGGGTTCTGGTTCAGTACAGGACAAGCACCGTTGTGTGTGGGTGTGTGTGTGCATGGAAGTGAGGTTAAGTCTGGGCGGGGGGCAGCCTGCTGGAGAATCCTAGGATTTGTTAATAATTCAGTTGTAATGTCAGGGATGGATGAGTGTGTGCATTTCACCATGCCAGCTGGTGATGGGTTGTGTGTCCATGTGTGTTCATGTGTTTGTGTGTATTTGCAGAGTGTTAAATTGATCCTAATGAAAGTCTGGGCTGCAGCTGCTGTTTGCATTTCCTTTTTCGTTAAATCAAATTCTAACTAACTTTGAGTTGACCCATCGATGAGGATTCATCTCAACAACAGTCAGACTTTCTACCAGTTTTATAAAAGCTAACAGAAAGAAACAAGTGAAAAGAAGCAGGTGTGTGTGTGTGATGAGCCTGTTGTGTCCTGCTCCTCTCTAGAAAAAACAGGCCCCAGGCTCATTTCTGTTTGCACAGAAGTTTACGGTTCAGATCAGATCTAGTTCTTTTGAAAAGATTCCGCAGACTTTCTCCCCTCTCCTAACAAGAGCAAAGTGGAACCGATCAGAGAAATGTGTCGTCCGCCACTAAGCTGCAAACGAAACTCCTCTTTAGTAGCTGCATTCTTTCTCAACTGGTCCTGTGTTCATTCAGACGGCTCCGTACCTGCAGTGGAGGGTCTGCTGGTATTGGCAGAGATGATAATTCTCTGCAACGAGTCTCTGCTTTTCCTCTGTCAGATAATGATCATGTTGGTTTCTGCAGACTCCCACACTCAAAACATCAATTACAAGATTCCACTCCTCAGAAAACACAGACATTCTGCATCAGACATTTTAGTTTAGATGGTTTTTTTCAAGAGTTTAAACTTTGTTGAGTTACTTTCAGAATTTTAGTAGCCGTTGGGTTAATTTAATGTCCATTGGCCCAGAGAAATAAAAACATTTTAGGGTGGGGCATCATTTAAAAAAAAATTAACTAATTAATCGCAAACCTGGAAAAAATTAACTGCGATTAATCGCCATCATTTTTTTTGTCTCAGTATTTGTCTACTACTTATTATCTTCAAAAAATCACAATAGGAAATCACACACAAAACTCTACATTTAGAACTTTTATTTTTAATTACTGCTGTCAATTCGAAAAAACTGAATTAATCGCACTTTTGTGTTGGGATTAATCACGATTAATCACAATGTTTTACTAGGTAAAATGTATTTGTACAATATGGCACCAAAGCACGAATCAAATAGTCAGATTTGTGAGAAAAAAATGATCTAAACCACAGAAATAGCGAGAATAATGTACTAAAAAAGTAAGTGACCATGGTGTAAGTGGAATAACACCTGACGAAATGTTTTAACACACGCCGTGGAAGCTTGAACCGCCGAGTTAAAGCTCGGACTGTTTCTTCGATTAATTTGCGTTAATACATATTAACGGGTTAATTCTTTTTTGATTAATCACGTGCGTTAACACGTTAATGTTCACAGCCCTAAAAATTTTAATGAAACTGAACTTTTAAAGACAACAATAACAAATAACCCCAGATTTTGCAATCTTGTTTATTTTTACATCAGAAACTCACTACTTTCAAAAAAGAGTTACAAAATACACGGATTTCCTTAATTTCCAGTCATTTCTGATCAGCATCACGTTGGACTACAAGAACGGTCATCACACCGTTTCCCACAATGCATTATTTTTAGTCATCAAGGCAGCTCACAGTCAGCGAATTGCCAGATTTCCAGCTGCAGTCGCCTGGATAGGCACCTTGCACCCAGCCTCACTCAAGCATCAAATGATAGCAAAACGCTTGTTTAGCTGACCAATCAGTGATGGATATTCATCATTAATCTACTCAAGCAAAAGTCTCAAATTTGGTACCATAAAACTACTTTTTAAAAGACACACTTGAGTGAATGTAACTGTAGAGGGTTTAGTGTTGCCAGCTTTAAACATGAAAGCTGTGAAAACAGACGGTCTGCTCCAGGTTTATTGATTTCATGGTGGAGGTCAGATGTGTCTGAAGAGCAGGAGTCTTTACAGCCGGATTGTTCCTCACTGGACCTCCTTGAAAGCAGAATGAGAGCATTCAGGAGGATCTGAAGGAGTTCAGCGTGTCCAGCTCACCCCACCCATCTCTAATTACCCTCTGTCTATTTTTACCCCGTCTTTTCCTTCAACACCACATTTGATCCATTTTCTCCCCATCAGTTAAAAACCATGACATGAATTCCCCTGTGTGAAAATAGTTCACTTTCCTGTAGTTTGGTAATAAAAGGTCTGGACGTTTCCAGGGCGTAGCCTGTGGTGAAACCAGTGATGAGAGCTTATATCACTCCATGCTCCTGTCAAAGTCACAGACAGAACCCTCCAGCCCAACGGCATCATGGGAAGCAGCAGAAAAGCAGGAGTTTGGTCTGTAGAGCTGTGTTAACACATAACAGCAAAACTCATCATCAGCCATTAAAACAGCTGCAGTTTCACGCTAGTCTGGGTTAATGATCAACCTGTTTTCAAACATTGTTTTATGTCTGGGTCAGGTTGCTCTCAAAATCTATAAAAACATCAGGGCTTCAGTGGTTAAGATTTAAAGGGGATGAGACGGTAAGGAATGTACATAATCAAAGCTTTAAATCATCTCGAAATTCACCCTACACATGGTTACGGAGAAACAGCGCCCCCTCTGGAGAAAACAAAACTCAGCTGATGAACACAAGTTTCATATCCAAGCATGGTGGTGGAGGACCTATGATTTGGAGGGATTTTGCATCCATATTTATTAGATCTGTCTAAGTCACATGTGTCAAAGTCAAGGCCCGGGGGCCAGATCCGGCCCTCTTAGTCATTCTATCCGGCCCTCCAGATCATTTTATTTTGTTGTTATTAATGGGGCGATGTTATCTTGCACTTATTTCTAACTTGTATAATTTTGACAAAATATATTTTTATGGAGGCTAAAATATTGAAAGTTATTAAAGGTTTAAGTTGATTTATTCTGTAATAATATTCCTACATTTTTATTATTCATAATTATGTTAAAAAGTTACAGTTTAAAAGTTTTAAAAATTGGTATTCTGCTTGGTTTTTGGATATTTACTAAGATTTTTTAGGCTTTTTTGGAATTTAGCTAATATTTCAGCTAAATGTTAGCGGTTTTGGCTAATTTTGGGCTGTTTTTGAGTTATGCTAATATTTACACACTAGCTGTTTTGCCTAACCTTGTTTTTTTGTTTTTGTTTTTTAGGCTAATTTGGCATTTAGCTAATATTTTAGTTGGCTATCAGTTTCAGCATTTTCAGCTATCAACCTCAGTGTTTTCAGCTCTCAGTTTCATTTTTTTAACTATCAATTTCAGCATCTTCAGCTATCATCACTAGCATCTTAAGTGGCCAAATTCAGCTTACAGCATTCACACTAGCATTATCACAGGTAATGCTGTATATCTAGTTCATAATTATGTTTTTAAGTTAAGTTTTCAAAGTTTAAAAAAAAATTTGTTTTGGAGTGTTCAATAAATATTTATCCTGTTTGGCCCGCGACCTAAGGTGTGTTGTTGTATTTTTGCCCCTCGTGCGATTGAGTTTGACACCCCTGTTCTAAGTAGACCTTCAACGGACTCAACATCTCTGTTAGCTTCAAACCCAACAAGAGACTCAGACAAAAACAGGACTGAACCAGACCAGGACTCCCCTGAAGGACAGAGGACTCTCATTTGAGGACAGTTGAGTCACATTTACCAATTAGCCACTTTTCTTCGTTTTTCTCCTTCAAAATTAGGTTGATCGTATTAACACTGAAAAGTTACAGTATGTAAAAGTGGCGTTTAAGCGTCACTGACGACGCCCTAGGTGTTAAAGGGTTAAGGATACTCACAGGCTTTTGTATATGTTCAAATTCTTCCTGAAATGAATGCTGTAAGCTGAATTTTGCTGCTGAAGATGCTAGTGCTGATAGCTGACGATGCTGAAATTGATAGCATAAAATGCTGAAGCTGATAGCTGAAAACGCTTAAGCTGAAAACTAAAAAAAAAAAAAAAACTAAGGTTAGCCATAACAGCTAGCATGTAGCTGAATTTTAGCTAAGCTCAAAAATGGTCTAAAATAAAAAAAAAAAAAATTAGCCAAAACACCTAGCGTGTAAATATTAGCCAAACTCTAAAACTGCCATTTTTTTACGTCTAAATTTGCCAAAGGAGCTAGGATGTAGCAGAAATATTAGCTAAACTCCAAAGTACCCTAAAAAATACTACCAAATGCCAAAATAGTCCAAAAAGCTAGCATAGTGCCAATTTTTAAAATGTTAAAATTGTAGCTTTTTAACACAATTATGAATAATAAAAAGTCAGGAATATCATTGCAGAATAAATCAACTTAAACCTTAAATAACTTCCAATATTTTACTCTCCCTAAAAAATATTTTGTCAAAATTATACAATCTAGAAATGAGCGCAAGATAACATCAGGTCTTTAATAACAATAAAATAAAATGATCTGCAGGGCCGGATACCATTACCCAGAGGGCCGGATCCGGCCCCCGGGCCTTGACTTTGACACATGTGGGCTAGAGTGACAACACCAGCTCTAGCTAAGGTTTCTGCAGTATTTGGGTCAGGACAGGGACCCGGTTGTGCTGTTAGTGTCACTCTGCACTCAAACGTCTCGCTCCGAGCGTTCCTTGCTTCATGCTGTTCCCTCTGCGGCGTGACTGTGAAGCGTCAAGTGCACCGAGTCCTGCAGCCACACTCAGAGAGGAGTGTTCCATCATCCTATCCAGAGAGAATGGACATCACTCAGACAGCAGCTCCGACCACCACCATACACAAGGGCTGAGAGCCAGCAGTGATCACTGACCCGGTTTTCTCTAAATGGTACAGGGGGCCCGGCATGCTTTAAAGAGAAAACTCTACTGCTGGTATTGAAGGCTACACAGAAGCAGCTGGAGGTCCAGCAACAGGCATGACATGAGGGGGCAGAGGTTCCCAGGAGTCTGAGTTCTGGCTCCAAACTGGACCTGTACACTCAGCAGGACACCAGGAGTCTTCTTTCTTCTGAGCAGAAGCAGCCCTCAAGACCCAGTCTAGAGGAACTTGTGTTTTCTGTGTTTTTCTCATGATGTGGGACATTTAGAAAGATTAAAATAGCTTTTCTGAGTTTTTCCTTAATCAAATCGTTGTGATCAGAAGCAGATGAAAAAAGCAGTTTAAAAAAGCTTTTAGTTGTTATATACTAACTACAGTCAGCAGGCCACAAGCTTCCTGTTCTGATGGATCCACTTGTAGACAAATAGATCCATGATTCTCTTTGTTTTCCTCATCCGACCTGTCATCTGACTGAATGCTGTCCAGCTGGATAGCTTCAATTTGGATCACGGTTTTGTTTCACCTGTAATGTTAGTTTGGGGTGGTGAGGGGCTGTAAGTTAGCAGGAGAAAATGTAAACCAAGGTATGATGGGAAATGAGTGCAGGCTGCCAACTGTTCCACTCACAACTCGGAGGTCAATTTGTAATGAACTCCTACTGCTCTACAGAAACTATGTCTTAGAAAATGACAATTTTTGGGCCTAAAAACAGCATTCATAATTCAAAGGCCACTGGGAACACTTTAAAAATAGATGAGAAGATTCTTGGCGTACCTCATCGCCAGTAGCCGCCTTGCAGCATGCCTCCACCGCACCGAAGTAGCATTAAATATTGTTGATCCTGACGCTGAAACAGACGTTCAAAATTGGTCAGGGAAATGAAAAGCTTGAATAAGTAAACTATCTTGACAAGGATTTGCAAACTGCAGCATCTCCATCTTTCTCTTTTTGTTTTGACCCAACACATAGCTGTTGACCAATGACTGAAGAGATCTGCAGTCATGTGGTTTTGTTTACAAGCTTTGGAAAATGATTGTCAGCTTGACTGCAATCTGAATACAAAACAAATGTAAGGTTCAGGACTCAGTCCGGAACAAATCATTTTACTAGTCTGAGTTGGTGGTGCCACAAACGATTATTTTAATAGTCGACTAATCACAGATTATTTTTTCAGATTAGTCGACTAAACACATCATGTGCAAACTGGATGTAAAGCACACATCTTAACATCATTAGCTTTAAACTAACTAAAAACTAGATATATAGCATTACCTGTGATTATGCTAGTGTGAATGCTGTAAGCTGAATTTGACTGCTGAAGATGCTAAAATTGATAGTTAAAATCGCTGAAGCTGAAAGCCAGCTAAAATATTAGTTACAAACCGAATTAGCCTAAGAACTGAAAAAAAGTCTAAATTAGCCAAAATAGCTAGCATGTAGCTGAAATATTAGCTAAACTTCAAAATTGCCTAAAAAAGCGTAATAAATGCAAAAATAGTCCAAAAAGCTAGCAGAATACCATTATAACTTTCAACTTTACTACACTCCGACTCCATATAATATAAAGTAACGACTAATCAACTATTAATTTATTTCCCAACTATTTTAATTGTTGATTAGTCGTCGATTAGTTGGCTGATTGTGGCAGCCCTAGTCTGAAACACCCTATAATGAGAGGTTGAGCAGCTGAAGAATGAAGAGGCTCAACATCCTCAATCAGTTAATAAAGCCAAAGAGTTGGGTGTCAGGGTGGGGTCTTAACTTCAGTCATTGAGGTTCTGATCTTCTGCAGAGCTATGATCAGGTTCTAGTCAGTTTTGATCCCAGCTGCTCTCCGTACCGGAGTCATTTGTCTGATCTCTGCTCTCTCATTCTGTCATATTCAGGTTTGTTTCTGTGGCTTTTTTAATTCGTGTTTGTGAAGTCAGATATGCCCATATTTTAGACACCAACAGCAGTTTTCTGCACATGTGCATCTCTGGGGAAAAGGATACAACTTCTCTCCAGCTGCTCTCCATTTAGATCCTCCAAAATTTCAGCAAAACGGAATCATCAATACTAGTTATTTGTTCACTTGGGCTCCTCTGACCTAAATATCAGAGGCTCCATGAAACAACTAACCACATCAGACCACCTGAGCCGAAGGCCAATTCTCCCCAGAACACGTGCACACGGTACTTGGGCGCGTGTGCTGTGTGCACGATTTTCTTCTTGATTGCGTCAAACTGAAGTCATTGTTTAGCAGATGACCTTCACTCCCTCCCTCCCTCGAGCTCTTCTTGTCTCTGGTGGCTGTGCGGAGGGATGGGGGAGCGTCCGGCCTGCGGGTGACGCAGAAACAAGAGCTGAATGAACGTGATGCACTTTCTTAAACCGCCGCTGCCCTCTTTTGTCAGACGGACTGAATACGGGTCCAGAACAGCGGCGGGGCATTCTGGTCTTTGAGCTCTGGTGATGTTTGCTTTAGCCGGATGAAAGAGGAGCGGTCAGGCCGTGGATTCCCAGGCCGGCTGGTTGATTCTGCGCTCAGACGGGGTTTAAACAGGCACACAATAGGGCAGCCTGGTTCCCACGACGACTGTCCCTGGACTCTCCTGTGTTTTTACAGGCTCTGCTCCCCCAGTCTGAACTAATAATTACATGCAGTAATAGGTTCTGTTGACAAAACCCGCCACCCCGTCTCCGTCATGACTCCTGCAGGTTGCCATGGTTACTCAAAAGCATCCCCAGTTTTTCTGAACACTCTCTGATCTGAACGCAGGTGGTGGTCCCCACCCGGGTTGGACAGATGTATGTGTACGACACGGTGAAGCCGGAGCAAGACGAGTACGACATTCCACCCCGACACCCGCCTCCAACCCAGCAGGATATTTACGACGTGCCCCCCGCCCGGCAGCAGTACAACACCCAGGTGAGAAAACGTTGTGCAATGCTGAAAAACCATAAATCATCCCAATACGCGCCATGACCCATATTTATTTAAAACTGAAACAGAGGCTGTGCACAGTGGTGTAGACATCCCTGGTTCAAATCCCATCTGGGTCCTTTCTGTGTGGACTCTCCAGTTTCATCGCACAGTCCAAAAACATGCTTCATGTGTTCATCGAGGATTCAAAGATTCAGCAGACCTGTGCAGGGTGGATCTTCCTTCACCCGACAGTAACAGAGCTGGCTTCAGAAACCCTGTGACCCCAAAACTGATTCACAGCATCTGAAGATGGATATCAAACATAATCTTTACTCTGTTATGTTTTGTTCTTTTTTTAAACATGGGTTTAATAACTAATTTTCTAATTTTAACAAGTTTTTTTCTTAAGAGTTACAGAAGAAAGTCAAGCTGTTAAACTCCAACATTTTTAAGCATCTTTGCTCATTTCTTTTTCAAAATAATTTGGTAAAGGCTAATGTTTAGTTTTGCCAGCCTCTGATCGCAGGTTGTGACCTTAATAACAGCTGCAGGCTACGTGATGGTGAAGTGGTTAACACTGTTGTCACAGCAAGAATGTCCTGATTTATGTCCCACTTGAGATCTTTCTGTGAGTATGAATGGTCTCCGCGGGGATGTTTTGCTGGGTGAATCCTGCTTTTACACATGAGCTGGGATAGGCTCCAGCAACCCTGTGACCCAGAAAGGGATTAAGGGTCAGAAGAAAGAGTCACAGCAGCCAATGTCCAGAGAAACCCGGTCGTGGACCCTTGATTTTACAAAGAGTCAGCACATCAAAAGATGACCTGTTAATAGGAAAAGTTACTTTAAAGCAGATTTCACTGGAGCCAAAATTAATTTTATTAGGAGAGCGTTTGTAAATCTCAACTTGAGTCGTGCAAAAATCTGTATTGCCAAACGCTGCAGAAACACTTAGCATAGCTCAATTGTTCCAACAAATGTTGTCGGGCGTCCCTTTAGAAAGAATTACGTATATTTTAAAAGACAAAGAAGAATTTGAAAATATTTGGCAACTTTTCATTTAATTTGTAAAAAATATGGACTCTTTAGAGGAATAGAAAGGTGATTATTTGTGGATGGCATATCAGACCTCGATTTTACTCTGAAGTTTGTTCAGTTTATAATTATAGTTTTTCTTGGTTTAAGGAGAGGTGTTCTTTGGGTGGGGGTGGTTGGTTGAAATAAGACTGTGAATAAGACAGCATTATTTTAAACACTGTTGAAGACATGTGTAATTATTGTAAATGCTGATTTGACTGGAATGTAAATTCAGTTTTTGTCTTTTTCTATTGAAAATTCAATAAAAAGAATGTGAGAAAAAAAACGTCAAAAAGTGACGCAGACGGAGCCTTAATCCAACGCCAAAATCAATCAATCAATATACTTTATTAATCCCACGAGGGGAAATTCATTAAATGTGGCGACTTTAGGATGTGTTGGTGTGAGCTATCGTTCAGAAGAGATTTTTCTTGTGTCTGTAGGTGTACGATACCCCTCCCATGGTGATGAAGGGACCCTCCAGCTGTCAGGACATCTATGACACCCCCCCAGGCCCAGACAAGAACCCCCAGCAGACGGTAAGCCTTCCAGCTGCTGCAGAACCAAATTCACATTTGTGTTTTTG
>NC_050517.1:851717-899647 GCF_002922805.2 Oryzias melastigma
TCAGCGACGACGACGAGCCCCCCATCCCGGAGGACGTGTATGATGTCCCGCCCCCTATTCTGACCGACAAGCATCTTCACAGAGACAGGGCCGCGGCGAGCCAGCCCCCCCAGGACATCTATGACATCCCGAGCGCCCTGCGCTCCGGAAGTCACACTATCCAGGACGTCTACGACTTCCCGCGAGAACGAGAGGAGCGGGGAGGGGAGAGGGGGGACCAGTACATCTATGATGTCCCACCACAGGTAGGACTCTTCAGGTGGGGGAGGGGCTAATTCTGACATTTCAAACTAACCTTAAAGCAGAGGGCGCCCCCTAAAGGCAGCACTGAAACCAGAAAATCTTCTGTCATAAAGTAATAACAGCAATGGGACCTTTAGTTTTTCAGTGACATTGATTTAAAGCTCTCCTGCATTGGTTTTCTCCTCAAACTCGAATTCACAGCACAAATTTACTCCCAGTCTTTGTGTGTTCAGCTAGAATAATCTGTGTTACGTAATCGTCATTAGTAAATGAAGAAAGTTTAAGGGATAAAGCCCAACGAGACGTGCGTTATAAGAAATGAAGGGACAAGGTGGGGGCATGAAGCATCCAGCGCAAAGCGGAAGACCTCCAAGGGCATTATCCCACTGGTACTATGATCCCTTATGAAAGACAAAAATATCCAATCAATTATTAGTTCTTCAATTTTCTAATTTTAACGTTTAAATCTTTTTTTTTCTTTTCTTTTTTTTTGCAAAAATTGGACTGTAGGACGAATCCGACTTCTCCCTACCCCTCCAGCTGAAAGGGTAGGGTGAAAAGACTTTGAATTCTGTGTCCCTCCACCATTAGGGCGAGCCGCGTCGCACTGATCCCCAGAGGTTCTTCACATGGGTGCGCTCTGAAGCCCAGAAGTTTACATTTAAATGTAAATAATGACTTTTTTCTTTATAAAACCAATGTTATGTCTAGCACGTAGCTGACCGGCGACTATTGATGATGTCATCGAGTGGAAGTAAGGTTCAAATTAAAAGACACTATTTATCCATAACTCTTCAACTGGAGGGCTAACTGTAGAGGAAGAATCTGGATTCGGCCTTTGATAGGCGGTATGTCATGGTAACGGCTACAGAACTGCAGCCCGCTCTGCTGTGGTTGGTGTGTGAGGACTAACTAGTGAAGGAAAGTGGTACACATGCTAAATGTCATGATAAGTGATCATTTCAGGGAAACTCCCTTTTCTGCTTGATTTTCTCCAGATGATGAAGTAAGTTTTTTTCAAAGAAACAATCTCCTCAACTGGTTTCCTAGATCGCTTTTATTGAAGAAATATCCAAAATTAACTGTGATTATTAAATGTGTAAAAAAAGAAAACATTTTTTCATTAACTAATTATTAAATTATTTATCAACACGTATCGACTCTGCGTATACATAAACCGTTCTGTTGTTCTACTGTCGTTCAGGCCAGCTCAGTAACATAGAACGTTTTTTTAGGTGTCCAGGATCCCTTTTTAATGGACACCCTGCAGCCAATCAGAATGGAGTGTTCACCCTGACCAGCGGTCTGTAACCTGCAGCTCTGGTGGCTCTTTTATTAAAGAAAAAAAAGGGTTTCTAAATGTTAAAAAGTAACTATAAAGTAAGAAGGGAGAAAGTAGGAAACGGGGAAGAAGTAAACTAACTCAAACTTTAACTCATTAACAAGGGTCACAAGTCGGACTACAACATTTTGACACAGTTTTGTATGTCCAGTTCTGTACTACATAAAATCAATGGTGCATGGGCTTAGTAAGCAAATTTTCTATTTTTGTAGAAAATAATTAATTACAAATTTGTTCAAAAATATGTCAGAGGTCACCTAATTAGCTTGGATTTCATTTCGGTTTGTTACATTCATATTTCTGGCAGAGATGCACCAAAAACAGTGAAATGATCTATTTTTATTTAATCACTGCTGACATTGCACTTACTACTACAACTTTTGCTGCATCGAGATGATCATGTGTGACAGGGTGGCTTTTATTTTGAAAGGAACTTCAGTCAAAATAAAAAAAAAAATACATTTTCTTTTAATGTTTTAATGCGTGACATCATCCATGGAAAATAATTTACTTCTGGTTCCAGGGAGATTAAGTAAATCCAGACGCCATTTTTCTGTGATACGGGTTTCGTCATTTGGACCCAGATGACAGTGATTGGTCCGATTATGTCTGAGTCACCTTTTTAGAGGAACTACTGTCGCCAATCAGGAGTGAGCTTGTTGGAAGGCCACACCCCTTCCACTGGAAGTGGCTTTGGGGGAATATGTCAATCATTCGATTTGGGACCAGCACAGGCTTTTACTAAGGCATCTGATTAAAAACCTTAATAATTGCCAAAATAGTCCAAAGAGCTAGCAGAATGCCATTATAACTTACAACTTTACTACACTCTGACTCCATACAATAAAAAGTAACGACTAATCCACTATTTTAACAGTCCATTACTCGGCGATTAGTGGACTAATTTGTGAAATCATTATTTTCAAGCACAATCCAGTTAGTAAATGAAGTATAACTTGTGTTGTTTTAATACATCCAGAGTTTTATTAGACTAAGCCTCTTCATCAGGTCTGACCTTCGACCTCGCTCCTGTTGCAGGTTGTCCGCGACCCCCAGTCCAGCGGGGACGATCAGAGCGTGTCTTTCAAGCGCCTGTCCGCCTCCAGCACCGGCAGCACCCGCAGCAACCACTCGTCGTCCTCCCTGGACGTGGTCCCTGTCCGGGACTCCTCGGCTCCAGGGAAGCCTCTCATCCTGGACCTGGACCAGGCCATGGAGCGGCTGTCCCGTCTGCAGCAAGCCGTGGAGTCCAGCGTGTCCCTCATGATGTCCTTCATCACAGGAAACTGGAGAAGTTCGGCTCACCTGGAGGGGAACCTTCCCGCCATCCATCAGGCCGCTGACCGTGTGCGCATCACCGTGCGAGACTTCCTGGAGTTTGCTCGCGGCGCGGTGGCGAACTCGGCCCAGGCCACGGATCGCTCCCTGCAGACCAAACTGAGCCGCCAGGTGGGGAAGATGGAGGAAGTCTTCCAGAGTCTGGTCAGGCACAGTCAGAGCCTGGACGCCATCTTCTGGTCACACGCCGCGCTCTCGACACCACCCCCAGGTGGGGACGACCTCGATCGACTCATCATGACGGCGAGAGGCATTCCCGACGACGCCAAGCAGCTTGCCTCTTTTCTGCACGGAAACGCGTCGCTGCTTTTTAAAAGGACCAACCGGCAGCAGCAGCAGCTGCCCCTGCCTCCAATCCCAGGGGAGATCAGCAGTCACATGACCGGATCGGGAAGTGGAAGTTACCAGGGGGGGGAGAAAGTCCACATTCAGTCACGGCCCCTCCCCTCTCCGCCAAAGTTCACATCTGCAGAGGAAGAGGCGGGCGTGGAGCGGCCATACGAGAGCACCGAGGAGGGCTGGATGGAGGACTACGACTACGTACACCTGCAGGTACACACCTGAAAACACACACACATGCCAACACACGCATACTCATTCACGTTTAACATTTTGAATTTAATGTTGGTAAAATCTTATCACAGCTTGTAAGCAGCAGCCTGGAGCTGGAGCAGAAAAAAATGAATCAATAGTTCCATCAAAGAAAGCTTCTTTTCTTTTCATAGCGATGAAAATGAAGAAATGATGTTTCAGGACAATTTCCTCAAAACATAGTCAGCTTTGTGTTTAAAAAAGTTTCCGTTTCAACCCGTAAAGAATAAGGTTTTATCAAAGATAGAGGATCATTTCAAAGGGTTTATGAAAGAAAATGTGTTTATTAAATCACCTTAAATGATTCATATAATGCATTTTTGTTGACCATTTATCTTTATTTCATAAGGAAAGCTGAAAATAGCCTGTATTATGCTTTTTTTATCGTTTTCTCGTTATAACGAGATCAACTATCTTGTAACGAGAAAACAATTTTTGTTTTCTCATTAAAACAAGATAATGTAGAACAAATAATGAAGTGTCCTTCATCAATGACAGTTTAGGTAAACACTCCACAACAGTGTATTTGATTTATTAATGGATCTATGCTCCTGAAACGTCTAAGTTCCATCTCGTTCTTCAGCCCCCTCCCTCAATTTCCCTAAAATCCCAGAAAAAACATGTTGATTGTAAGAGCCCTGGGAGTGTCTCTGCATGATGCGTTCACTGATCTCCAGACATGAGCAAACCCAAACAGCCACTTAGCCCAACTCAGCCCTTTATTATGCTTTTGTAATTTTTATACAATCCGCAGCAAAACAAAGCAGTTTTCTAGAAAAAATGTTGACACTAATAGATCAATAAATTATATATTGATCAGTTCTGGTGTTTGACATTTTCTCTGATAATCTGCTTTGTTTTGCTGCTGATGTCCAGAGCTCAGTGAACGCACAATGCAGAAACGCTCTGCAGCCCTGAGTTCTGTCATTCAACCTGTTTGTTCGGGGAAATAAAGGGTGGGGTTTACGTTTATTCCGGAATAATATTCCTGCCTTTTTATTATCCATATTTATGCTAAAAAGTTACATTTTTAAGGTTTTAAAATTTTTGTTTTAGTGTGTTCAATAAATTTTTATCCTATTCGGTGTGTTTTGGATTTTGGCCTGTCTGTGCAATTGAGTTTGACACTCCTGGCGTGGGTCAATTAATAAATTAAAAAAAGACTAAAAAACAACTTTGGGGGAGTGTTTTCTTCTACTGTTTTGTTGATAACCATAAAATAGAGTTAAATCCGGCAAGTCTCAGCCTCTTAGCACAGGAAAGAGAGAGAGGTTCTTCATTATCTGGTTATAACGAGAAAATGAAATGTGTTTTCTCATTATAACCAGATATTGGATCTCGTTATAATGAGAAAACAATTTAAAACTAAGTGGGGCGTGCTGTTTTTGTTTTCCCTAATTTAATGCTTTTTAGTTATCTGTTTTCCTTTCTTTGTCTGCAAAACCACATTTTTGTGAAGAAAAAAAGAGTTCTGAGCTTATCAGATGAAAGAATTCATGTTTTTTTCATAAGATGAAATAAACCTATTGACTGTATATGAGAACTGGACTGAGTGACCCCTTGCTGTCATGGTGAGTAGACAGATCCCAGAGCAGAGTCAGATGTGATGAATAAGCAGTGAAGGTTTATTAGCCTCACAGTGACAAAAATAACGAAGGGAAGCAGACTGGCAGCAGAGGCAGGGAGCGAGGCCAACGAAAGCTTTCCTTGGAACCAGGAAGAGGCCGAACTGAAGGAAATAACCTGGCAGGTTGGAGGAGCCAGGGAGAGGCTTTTATAGGTGCAGAAATTAAAGATGGGAAGCAGGTGTGCAAGGTCACCAGGTAGAGAAAGCCACGCCTCCTGCCCCACGCCACCCTGTAGAAGCACAAGCAGAAAGAAGAACATAAGTACAAAACAACAAAACCAAGAAAGTAAAATAACACCGAACCATAACACTCGCATTCCAAACAGGAAGTGCCTGTTGGCTCCAAGAAGCCAAAATCCAATAGACTTCAATAGAGAAACAAACAGTATTTGTCAGCATAACCATCTGATGTTTTTTTAACATCTTCTTGCTTGTCAATTTTTTTTTTTTTTTTAATCACAAGTTATTCAAGTTATAAACTGACCAATCAGATGGATCAGTAAAAGCCTGTGCTGGTCCCAAATTGAATGATTGACAGATTCTCCCAAGCCACTTCCAGTGGAAGGGGTGTGGCCTTCCAACAAGCTCACTCCTGATTGGCGACAGTAGTTCCTCTAAAAGGGTGACTCAGACCAAATCGGACCAATCACTGTCATCTGGGTCCAAATGACGACGCCCGTATCACGGAAAAATGGCGTCTGCATTTACTTAATCTCCCTGGAACCAGAAGTATGTTATTTTCCATGGATGACGTCACACCCGCTCAGTCCAATTCTCTTATACAGTCAATGCTCAAAATGAACTAAAAGGCTTGTAGTTCCACACTCTGATCACTAGAGGGAGACAGAAGCTTACAGACTGATTTTATATGAATTGTGGAGGTGTGTTCAGGTCATGTTGTTTAACAAGTCTTTGTTGGTCTCAAAGGGAAAGGAGGAGTTTGAGAAGAACCAAAGACAGCTGCTGGAAAAAGACAACATCATCAGAAACAACAAATCCCATCTGGAGCAGCAGCAGGTAGGCGGTCCCTCTGCTCCGCCTCTGAGGGGCTCATCAGTGTCGCTCGTCTCGTTATTCTGGATGTAGTTCCACATGAGACTGCATCACTGATCAAAGCTGCAGCATGCAGTCAGCTGTTCACAGGGAGAGCTGCAGACTGAGCTCCCATCAGGGTTATCATAGAACCAAAAACCTAAACACGCCTTACATGAGGAAATACAAATTAGCCCTTTAGAAGCTCATCGTCCTACTATAATCTCTACATCAGGGGTGTCAAACTCAATCAAGGGGCCAAAATCCAGAACACACCTTAGGTCACGAGCAGAACTGGATAAACATTTATAGAACACTCTAAAACTACATTTTAAAAACTTTAAATCCATGACTTTAACATGATTAGGAACTAGATATATAGCATTACCTGTGATAATACTAGTGTGAATACTGTAAGCTGAATTTGGCTGTTAAAGATGCTGAAATTGATAGCTACAAAAGCTGAAGTTGATAGCTGAAATCACTGAAGCTAATAGACAGCTAAAATATTAGCTAAATGCCAAATTAGCCAAAAAAAAGTAAGCTGAATTTGGCCATTGAAGATGCTGAAGCCTATAGCTGAAAACGCTGAAGCTGATAGCCAGCTAAAATACATAAGCTAAAAGTGTAATTAACCTAAAAAAAACGAAAAACTGAAGGTTAGCCAAAACAGCTAGCATGTAGCTGAAAAAATAGCTAAACTCCAAAAAAGCATAAAAAACTGAAAAAAAACCTGAATTAGCCAAAACAGCTAGCATATGGCTAAAAATTTTTGCTAGACTTCAAAATGGCCTAAAAAATCTTAGTAAATGCGAAAATAATTCAAGAAGCTAGTAGAATGACAATTTTTAGAACTGTATTTTTTTTTTACATAATTATGAATAATTAAAGGCAGGAATATTTTTCCAGAATAAATCAACTTAAACCTTAAATAACTTTCTATATTTTACTCTCCATAAAAATTTTTGTCAAAATTATACAAGTTTGAAAAAAGTGCAAGATAACATCGGCCGTTAATAACAGTAAAATAAAATGAACCGGCCCCCGGGAGTTGACTTCAACAACACATCATCATATTCTCCCTCATAAGTGTAGTATTTACACACTTTCATGAACTTCTGGTGAACGGCAAGCTTTAAAAATCAGTCCTTAGAGCTCTTTACAGTCATTAGGTTGCACTCTTCCGCTCATTAGAGGTCAGTAGTTCATCATTACAGACTAAAATTGTTAACCTGGCTGCTCTTAGGCTTCACCTAAAACCTAGATTATTTCTTTTTGCACTCAGAACTACATCCAGAACATGTGAGGAATTCTCCTAGAGTTTAGAAAAACAGCCTTCCTTGTTTCTGAGGAATATCCTCTCGTTTTAACATCATATCTCTTTTTTTCTTCAAGATTAAGAAGTTTGAACAACTCGAACAGGAAGTCTGTCAGCCAATTAACAACGACATGACGGGCTGGGTCCCGCCCCCTCACCATTCTCTGGCCAACTCGCTTGCCAAGAGTAGTGCTGGAGACTCGTCCTCCTCCAAGCTTTGCCATGGCGACCGGCAGCTCCTCCTCTTCTACCAGGAGCAGTGTGAGCACAACATCACCACGGTAACCAACGCCATCGATGCCTTCTTCACCGCCGTCAACTCCAACCAGCCGCCCAAGATCTTCGTCGCTCACAGCAAGTTCGTCATCCTCAGCGCCCACAAGCTGGTCTTCATCGGGGACACGCTGTCGCGGCAGGCCCGGTGCCCCGAGGTGAGGTCCCGGGTGGCCCAGAGCAGCAACACCCTCTGTGAGAAACTCAAAGACATTGTGATCAGCACCAAGACGGCGGCGCTGCAGTACCCGGCGCCCGGGGCGGCCCGGGACATGACGGAGCGGGTGCGGGAGCTGGCGGGGTGCACACAGCACTTCAGGATGGTGCTGGGTCAGCTCCTGCTCATGTAAGGACCCGGGGCGGGGGCAACAAAGACCGGGCAGCTCTCTGGAGGTCAGCAGCATGGGGCGGGCGATGGCGAGCAGCAGGAGATGCTGCACACTCCTCCCCTGGGGGGTCAGTAAAGTCCCCGCCCCTCACGTGACCCTGAACCCTGCAGGTCTGGGACCCTCTCTGGGATAAGGGTCACCTCCCCTTCCCTGACTGTTTGTCACTCCGGCACCCCCTAAAGGAACAGTTTATCGTCAGTGGGCGGAGCTAAAGGTTGTAAAGTAATCATTGTAAATGTTGCCTGACACAAACAGACACATAAATATAACTCGGTGTTTTTTGTTGCTGGTTTTTAAGGTGAGAAGAGGACATGACTGTAGGTTTTAGACCGTATCCATTCTTGTTATTGCTATTCTGTAATTAAGACTTCTGATCCTCGTGTCAATATCGTTAGGAATGTCTCAATTCCAGATTATATGTATGAACATGATGTATTCACACTTTCCAAAAAAAAAAAAAAACTGGAGCACACAATCATCTAAATTCTCCCCGACGAGCTGGCGTTGCCATGACGACGGACTCGGACCGTGCAGCAGCAGCAGCTCCTCCTGCGTCATTGCAGATGCTGTCCTTAAGGAGAAAACAAGCTATCCTGTTTTGTAAGAGGCATGTACCTGAGAAAAGTGGAAACGTGTTGGAGAGTGAATGCATTAAAGCGGCGTTCCTGTTGACGTTTTTCTTTTCTTCTGTTTTTTCGTGATGTTGAGCCGCATTAGAATGTAACCAAAAGACATACAACCAAAAATCACAACTGTGTAATAGAACTTAGAGATTTTTTTTTTCTTTTTTAATTAAGCTGCACAATGGTGCAGTGGTTAACACTCTTGCCTCACAGCAAGAAGATCTACGGATCAAATCCCGGATGAAGGATCAGAAACAGAATCACTGATGAGGGACCTTTCTGTGTGGAGTTTGCATGTTCTCCCCGTGCATGTGTGGGTTTTCTCCAGGGACTCCAGCTTCCTCCCTCCATCCAAAAACATGCTTCATAGGTTAAATTGTCACTCTAAATCCGGATCCGGCCCTCCAGATCATTTTATTTTATTGTTATTAATGTTATGTTACGCTTATTTGTAACTTGTATAATTTTGACAAAATATATTTTCACGTAGAGTAAAGTAGTAAAACTTCTTTAAGGTTTAGGTTAATTTATTCTGGAATAATATTCCTGCCTTTTTTTGTTTATAGTTATGTTAAAAAGCTACGGTTTTTAAAGTTTTAAACATTTAGTTTTAGTGTGTTCAATAAATGTTTATCCAGTTCGATCTGTGACCTAAGGGGTGTTTTAAATTCTGGCCCCTGCTTTACAGCAGCAGGCTAACAATTTTGACAAATTTTGCTTTTATTGAGAAATTTTAGGCTATTTTGGAGTTTAGCTAGTGTTTTACAGTGTGTTAGCTTTTTTTTGGTCTAATTTGGCATCTACTAAGGTTTTTTGGGCTAATTTGGAGTTAAGCTAATATTTAAGCATCATTCTATATGTTTTGGCATTATCTGCGTGTATTGTTTGACACCCCTGCTCTAAATTGTCCCATGTTGTGAATGGGTGTGTGATTGTGGTCCTGCAACAGCCTGGTGACCTGTCCAGGGTGTGTCCTGCCTTCACCAGCAGTGACCAGGTTAGACTCTGGCACCCACATGACCCCAAAGGGATAAACGGTTTAGTAAATGGATGGATTTTAAAAATGACATGCCAATATTTTGTGACCAGCAGAACGTAAATGTTTAACCCTTTACCACCGGAGCTCCAGTGTTTATGTTCTTTGATTTACTGTAAGTTTTCAACTGTTAAGCGACTCAGGCTTTTGTGTTTAAGCGTCACTGTCGACGCCTCAGGTGTTAAAATGTTAAGTATTCTATCTATTGAAGCGTGATGCTGCTGTAGTCGTCTGGACCTGAAGCTGAAGAACCCAACATGCAGGAGTGATGACAGAAACTAACATATGGATTAAAATAAGGAAAAAAATGAGACAAGACAGAAATTGAACTTCATGTTAATTAAAATTAGGTAGGAAATGAACCTAAATCAAGGCAGATGTGGTTAATTAGTAACAAGAACCTGAACCAGAACGTTCCAGATCAAACACAAAGGTCCTTCCTCAGTCTCCATCATCACTTTAGCTGGATCTGTCCAGTCTTCTGGAAAGATGTCCTGATTTCCTAAAGTCTGTTTCAACTCTTCTCTGAAAACCACACAGCGCTCTTTCTTTTTCAACTTTCACCTCTGTGTTTTTAACCCTGTGGTTTGTGTTGAGGTCATGGCTGTAAAGGAGCAGAACACGACTCCTTCTGGAGTTCTCCAACACTGCACAGATTCCAGCATGTGTTGAATGATGACTGAAAACTAAGTGATCACGGCACTGACATTAACTTTGATGTCAGGGATGTCAAACTCAATCAGGGGGGCAAAAACACTCTTTAGGTCGTGGGCCGGACAGGATAAACATTGATGGAACACTAAACTTTTAAAACCTTAAAAATGTAACTTTTAACATAATTATAATGTAGATATATAGCATTACCTACAATAATGCTAGTGTGAATGCTGTAAGCTGAATTTGGCTGCTGAAGATGCTGAAATAGATAGCTAAAAACACTGAAACAACTGCTGAAAACGCTGAAGTTAATAGCTGAAATCACTAAAGCTGATAGCTAGCGAAAATATTAGCTAAACTCCAAAACAGCCTAAAAACTTTTTTCAAAAAGACTAAATTATCCAAAACAGCTAGCATGTAGCTGAAGTATTAGCCAAACTTCAAAATAGTGTAAAAACATCTTAGTAAATGCCAAAATAGTGCAAAAAGCTAGCAGAATAACAATTTTAAAACTTCAAAACTGAAACTTTTTAACATAATTATTTAAAATAAAAAGGCAGGAATATTATTATTATTCCAGAATAAATCAACTTAAATAACTTTCAATATTTTTCTCTCCATAAAATATATATCGTGTCAAAATTCTACAAGTTATAAATGAGCACAAGATAACATCAGGTTGTTAATAACAATAAAATAAAATGATCTGGAGGGCCGGATAGAATTACCCAGGGGGCCGGATCCGGCCCCCGGGCCTGGACCTTGACACTCACAGCCCAAAGAGATCTACTTGAAGCTCCTCTGGTTGTGATGTTCTTCAACAGGAGAACGTCTCTCTCATGTGATGCTTTGATCTCACCTTTCTGGTGGTGGAGCTTACGTCTGAGCTGTGCAGTAGTGTACAGCCCCACAGATTTGAGTCGAGTTACAATAATATACATTTAAAGCAGCCAAATAATGTCAAATACTCCTCAGGTTCGGAGTCTGTGATGGTCACATGAGGGGAGTCAAACTGCAGTTTAGAGAAGCTTTGAAACTACCAGTGATGACTCGTTTTCCCTCCATTTCTGTCAGTGAGTCAGACTATATAAGGTGTGCAGTTCTGAAAGATTACCTGACTACAAAACTGCTTCCATATTGTGGATTCTGTGCAGAGAAAGTGTAACTCTGTGCACATCGTTCATGCGTCTTCACTCTCTTGTTGTGAAACATGGAGGTGGTCTCATCAGGAGACAAATAAAGGAGTTCACAGGACTTTGGGATAACTTACTTTATTTCATGGATAAACATTCACCAGAAAAAGGATCATTTCTATTTGGATGATGACACTGTTGGTGTGGTCTCCATGGAGACGGCTACCAGGGGATGCTGTTGCCCTCCCAGTCCAGGAGCTTTCCGCTGTGTTTGCTGCTGAGCGTTGATAACACGCGGATCATACCCAGCACGCTGTCCTCAGTGGTCAGAGGGGCCTGGAGGAAGGGGGCAAAAAAAACATCAATCTTCCTAATACAGCAACATGTTGAAGAGTTTTTTTTTTTTTTCTAATGTGGTTTTCAAACGGACAAAAACCTGCTACTGTTGGACGAAGGCGGGGTCAAACCCTGAAGAGGTCACCACACTCATTCATACCAAGAGAGACTTTAGAGCACATGTGTCAAAGTATATCCGGCCCTCCAGATGATTTTATTTTATTGTTATTAATGGTACAATGTTATCTTGCGCTTATTTTTAACTTGTATAATTTTAACAAAACATGTTTTTATGGAGAGTAAAATATTGAAAGTTATTTAAGGTTTAAGTTGATTTATTCTGGAATAACATTCCTGCCTTTTTATAATTCATAATTATTTTAAAAAGTTACAGTTTTAAAGTTTAAAAAATTGACATTTTGATAGCTTTGTTGAACTATTTTGTCATTTACTAAGATTATTTTTAAGCCTGCTTTTGAGTTTAGCAAAAATTTCAGCTACATGCTAGCTGTTTTGGCTAACCTAAGTTTCTACTTCTGTCTTTTAGGCTAATTTGGCATTTAGCTAATATTTTTGCTACCCATCAGCTTCACTGTTTTCAGCTATCAACACTACCTTCTTTAGCGCTCAAATTCAGCTTACAGCATTCACACACATTATTTACAGGTAATGCTATTTATCTAGGTCGTAATAATTTTAAACAGTTACAGTTTTAAAGTTTTAAAAATGTAGTTTTAGAGTGTTCAATAAATGTTTATCCTTTTTGCCCCGCGCCCTAAAGTGTGTTTTGGATTTTGGCCCCTTGTGCGATTGAGTTTCCCTGCTTTAGAGTCAACAATTAACCTATAAAGCATGTTTTTGGAGTGTAGGAGGATGCCTGAATCCACACACGCACCAGGAGAACATACAAACTTGGGAGTTCCGATTTAAACCAGGACTTTCTCCCTTTAAGGTAACCACTGCACTACAGTGCAGCCTGTTGTGATCAAATGCTTAAATATGAACGAACTAGTGAGTTGTGTTTTTCACGTCTGTCATGACACCTCACCTGTTCTCCTCCCATGTCGGTGCGGACCCAGCCAGGATGCACGGCCGCCACCAGGATGTTGTCTGCTCTGAAGTTCTCAGCCTGGCAGCTGGTCAGCATGTTCAGCGCTGCCTGAGGACGCACGGAGAACCCCATTTAGAATCAAATGAGACCAGCGTCTGCTAAATCTGAAGGACAGAACTCCAAAACACTGAAAGGAGATTTTCATGTTTTTAAGATTAAAACTAGAGTTTCTGAGTGTGATTTTGCAAATATTTCTATTGATGTTTGTATCAGGCAGCAGTGGATGCAGTTTATTAAATACAGCTGTTCATCTGCCAAAAAATCCGCTTCTTAAAGTAGCCAGGATTCTGCTGAAAAAACACAGCGTGTGTCCGGTCTGTGTATTATAAAAGGTGGTTGTAAGAAAAACCTTTCTGCCCTTTTGAAGCTCAAGTATCAAACCAATTGGTTTTAACAGGCACCCTCACTCCAGCAGCAGATTTTACTGGAGGTTTGTTATACAACCGATGCTCTCACTCTGCAGTGGATCAACAGTTTTTAGGCAAATATAAATAGACTTCATTAACCCTTTAACACCGGAGCTCCAGTATTTATGATCTTTGATTTGCTGTAACTTTTTAACTGTAAACACGATCAACATAATTCCAGTAGATTCTGAAGGAGAAAAGCGGCGCTTTTCCATAGAAAAAGAGGTTTGTTTGAAGAATCTGTAAAAATATTACTCAGTCAGAGTTTTTTAATACCGCAAGCCACCAGTGAGTTTTAGTAGAAAACAGTTGTTTTTTTTAAGTCCTCTGTACCTTACTGGTCCTGTAGGGATACATTTGAGCCATGGCAAATGTTTCCGGACATTTCTCTATGGAGGACAGGAGGGTGGACACGTTGATGACAGCTGCCCTCCTGCAGGACATACCTAACACACAGACAGACTGACGTTACAACACGGACTTTCATATGGATCCATCATGATAGATCAACGGATTCTGGTTCTGTGGGCATGTGTGAATGGCTGCTTGCAGAGAAATGAACACAGAGTCGTTTCTGATCTGTAGCAGTATAGATGTAGAGTATTTGCAGGTGTTGTAGATTTCTCACTAAGGTTGTTTTTGCTCTCTTTATTGGGTGTTTTCTATAATGTTCTCTTAGAGAATCTTTTGGAAGTTTGCTTTAGTCATTGAACTTTGTTTTGTTTGCTGCGATAGAGTAAAACAATGAAACCAAGAGTTCTCGCACTTCATCAAGGACTAAAAATGTCAAAAAGATGGAAATGTCAAAAATGTCAAAAAGACAGAAAAAAACATGAGAAAGACCAGAGCCTTCCCGGATCACTGATTCATTATCACCTGCAGTCCTCCACCTTATCCACCAAACAAGCAACCACAAGTATGGAGTGTGGGTGGAGCCTATTGATGCAATCCACCTGTTTGTCAAAAAATATGAAGCAATTCCTTTCAAATTACCTTCACCTGTCATGGTTGTTCATGAGGTGCCCACAAGAACCCCAGCAGAATTTAGGTAAGGGGGTTTAAATTGTGAGCCCTGCAGCTGTTAGGAATCACAAACCTAGGTGGTGAGAATGAATTCTGACCCATACTCCGGAACAGTAGGTGGCAGTAATGCACCTCTAAGTTGGTTGCCAGCCACCAAAAATCCACAAAAAGAAGAAGAAGAAGAAGATGTTAGGAATCACCAGTTCTGTTGAGTTTCCGTCATGGATCTATGCAGGTTGGATATATGTTTCCATTTGTGGATCGCCTTGAGATGACTTACTGTAAACTGATGCTTCATAAATGAAGTAAGCTAAAATGTACTAGAAAAGTTGCATTACCTCAAATATTTGCTAGTGTGAATGCTTTTTGCCAAATGTAGCAGCTGAATACCGGTATGCTAAAGCTGTTTACTGAAAATACTGAAGCAACTTAAGAGATTTGTGGAAATGCAAAAGCTATTTTCACATGCTACCTTTGCTAAAACACTTGAAATTTTGTTAAAGAACTAAGACTGTTGAAGTTGGTCTGAATTTCTGAAAATGTTGTAGTACGTTTGCTTAAAAATTGTCAATGCATGCCAATATTGCAAAAGCACGTAGAATGTTGCTTAAACATGAGCTAAACTCTAAGTTAGCCCCCAAAACTTAAAATATGCTTAATTAGCCACAAAAAAAGCTAGCACATTGCTAATATATAAGCTTAATTCCAACATAACCTGAAAATACTTCAGTCCTATTATCTAACCGGAGAGTTTCACTATGTTCACGAGAGTCTATAAACCCTCTCAGATGATTAGACGGTTCATTTTGAACAATCCGATTCACTGACCTAGAATCGATCCAGGACATCTTTAGCCTAAACTTCCTCCAGTGTGAACCAAAGACAAATACCTGGACAGTGCAGGTAAGGTTTTCCAGATTCCTTGTGTACAAATATGTCTGAGCTGTGTAGAGGAGGGGCAACAGTAGACTGTATCTGAGTAGACCAAATCAACCCAGTGACCATAAACATAATATTGCAGAGCTATGTCTGTTTTACATACATATTGTATGGAAGTGTGTGTTTGTGTGTTACTGTTGGGTGAAGTTGTTGCAGATTTATATTTCTGAGTGTTTGTTCTTTACAGCTCATGTGTTCGTCATAACTTCTCCTGATTAAGTGCAGTCGTACAGTCGTACAGTCTTACAGTCGTACAGTCGTACAGTCGTACAGTCGTACAGTCGTACCTTCAGCAGCCGAACAGCTCTTTGCTGCGCTCTGCAGGAGTGGATGAAGCATCTGAAAAGACAGAAGTGAATTGTGTGTTTGATGAGTGAGAGCTCTTTTGATTTTAATGATTGACTTCAGAACAAACAAGTGAAGAGTCCAAAACAACAGAAGACAAAAACTCAGTGAAACAAATCATTAAAGTGAAAACAGAGCCTGCAGACAGAGAAATGATGATCCCAAAATGCAGTTTACCTATAAAGTATCTGAACCACTTGAGGTTACTTGGAAATGGTGCATAAATTTGATTGTTTTATGTTCTAATCTCCAGTCTTTTTCTACATTTTTCGTGCATCGTTAATGATTCAAGGTGAGTGTCTGACACAGATTTGACCACTAATTTGTAAACCTTAACCAAGGCCTTCAATTGTTGTAAACGCCCATCTATTCATCATCGACACATTGTTGTATTCTGAAGGTCACGGGTTGCTGGAAGATCACATTTTTTAAGGGTGGAGCTGTTGGGAAACTCTGTGTTTCTGATGGGTCAAAGTTAAAGACCCACTCCAATGAAAAATGTGTTTTTGGTGTTTTTAACATAATCTTGTTGTAGTTTTTTCTCATAATGAAGGGAATATTTTCCTCCTGTTTCTCACAGCAGTGCAAATAGCAAAAACCAGTCCACTTCCGGTGTTTCCATCAGCAAAAGCAATCCCTGTTAATCGACTTCTCTTGTAGCTTTCTTGTTTGATTCACGTTTTTTTGTTACTTTTTAATTTTTGCTTCAATCACTTTTTGTTTGCAGGGTTTTTTTTGTTGTTGTTGTTTTTTTGACACAGTTGCTTTTTTGCTGTTACTTTTTATACTGCGATGGCGGTTCTCAGCCATCGTAGTAAGCTAGCAGAAGAGAGTGTAAACAGAGATCTCTCAACAACAGGGAGGGAAAAAGACACATTTCTGCTGAGGTCCTGCCGCTCTACAGAAATTACGTCCAGTTTTTTATTTTGGCTTAAAAATAACAGCATAACCATAATTAAAAGACATCTGGGAATACTTTTACAATAGATCAAAAGATGATTGCAGTCGGTCTTTATAGCATGTTGTCCCAAATGGTAAAACCTAGTTTTAACTGGTCAGCATGTGGAGCCACAGATCTTCTTTGTTCGAGATTCTTGTCCTGATGTTTCTAGAAAGTTTGGATTAAGGTCACAGATTTAAAGTATCTCACAATCATGGAAACCAAAGCTGAACTTGTTGATAATCTGTTAGTGTTCATTGAGAAGCATGTTGGTTCACACAGATTATTGTTCCTTTTTGACTCACTCACAGCTAACCTGTTTGACCTGTCATGACATCATCACAAGAGTTACTGTCAGGCTGCACAGGTGACACTGGAAGTTTTAGGAAATCCTCGACTGTATTCTATTCTGCTGGCTTTTTATGTCACTGCATAACTTTTTTGTTGAAATTAAACAGAATATTAAACAGAAATCCCCTTTCTGAAATGAGATGAACCGACCTTGGTGAGGAGAAAGGGTCCAGCGACGTTGGTCTCGAACACCTCCATCATGTCCTTTTTGCCGGTGCTCAGCAGGGATGCAGGTGAGGCGGGCTTGTTGATGGCAGCATTGTTGATGAGGAGGTTCAGCCCCGAAGCTCCAACCTTCTTCTTCACGGCTTCAACAGCAGCCGAGATGCTCTGCTCATCCGCCACGTCTGCAGGAGGCAGAGCAGCAGAAACACAACATGGCTGAATCCCTTCAGTGCTCCTTAACCCCTAAAACTCTATATTATTGGGTTTTTATTCAGACACATGCTCACAGCACTAAATATGACATCACTCGTTTGCCAAAGTAAAAACCTATCAAATATGAACATTTGACCAAGCCTTTTAATGAATCAAAGTTCTGATGATGACAACGTGAAGTATTAGTAAAAAATAAATGTAAATAATGTTTGTGAGGGAAGCTGACAGAACAGTTGGAATGATCTAAATGTATATTATGTGTAAATATATATTAAAAAAAATCTCTGTGATTTAGATGCTTCTTTTGGAGTAATTTTAGGCCTTCACTGAAGGCTCTGCAGACCCTGATGGAACACCAGTAATGGTTTCCTATGAATGTTTCCAGTATCAGGACATCTGTAGGAACTGCAGTGTTTGACTGATGAATGGAGCAGGCCTCCTCTCTTCTGCAGGGAGTGCTCCTGTGGAGGTGTGCGCGCATTGTTTCCATCATTTCACCATATCACCCTGTCCTCCAGCAGCTACACTGGCTACTCATTAAATTCAGAATCCAGTTCAAACTCCTCACTTTTAAATCCCTTCACAACCTGGCTCCTCCCTTCCTCGCCGATCTTCTCCATATTCACACTCCCTCCACTCTCTCCGGTCCTCTGATTCTCTCCAGCTCACCGTACCCCCTTCCCGTTACCGAGCCTTCATTCGCTCGGCTCCCAAACTCTGGAACTCTCTTCCTCCTGACCTTCATAATATCAACTCTTTTCCTTGATTCAAATCCAGACTCAAAACTCACCTGTTTAAATCTGCCTTTGCACTTTGACCCACTCCTCAATCTTCTGTCTGCTTTTATTGTGTCTTGCTTTTATGTGTTCTATTTTATTATTTTATTGCTATTTTACTGTAAAGTATCCTTGGGTGATTTGAAAGGCGCTTTAAATATAATTTATTATGATTATTATCATGGTTTTATTTTACTCCACGTTTAGAGACTGGAGACTTGTTCTAGGTTCTAAAATTCCACTTATTTTCAGGCCTGTTTTTCCTCACTGGAGCTGAATATCCAGGTCCAGAGTGAGATCTCCTCTAAGAACTTTTTGATTGTCGTTTTTGGTGGAGTCAGTAGTTTGGCGAGGTGGAGGAAACATTCAGTTCAGAACACGTCTTTCCATCAATCACATTACAGTGACTGACTGTTGCACCATTTAGAGAAAAGCCGCTGAAGCCTCTTGATGACCGTCCCGCGGGGAAGGGCCTGTGTTCGGTTTATACTGTTGCTCTCATACTTGGTTCGGAACCCATCTTTGATCCAGAAGTGTCCTCACATTTAAAATGGGCTGTTTCAAAGTGGGACAAAGAGTTCTGTGATCAGAAGAGTCCAAATGGGACATTCTTGATGGTTTCACAGACTTAAAGGGTGGAGGGACCTCCCGCTGTGTTTTCAGAGTTCGGTTCAGATTAGCATCT
Organism: Oryzias melastigma; assembly: GCF_002922805.2. Taxonomy (NCBI): domain Eukaryota; kingdom Metazoa; phylum Chordata; class Actinopteri; order Beloniformes; family Adrianichthyidae; genus Oryzias; species Oryzias melastigma. The sequence goes on from NC_050517.1 coordinate 870,611, forward strand.
TTGATGCTATCAGATGAATACATGCATACAGTTTGGGCTCTATGAAGGAAGTTTGTTAAAGGTGCATGAAAGCTCCTGGTTATCTCACATCAGCTTTAGGCTTATTCTTTCGAGGTGGTTTGGCGGACATAGTTATGCAAAATATCTTTCAAATCCATATACCGTAATTACAGACCATTTTCATGATCTGTGTTATAATTCTGGATTTTATCAGGGCTGGGTAATGGCACAGTAAATTATCATTAATTTGGACAGTTTACAAAATTCAATAAATTGTTCATAAATTTGAATAAAATTCAAATTATTTCATAATACACAAGTAAATTCAAAATAAAAGTAATTAGCTAATACAAATTAGCTTTGTTTCCTGCTGATTTTATAGAAGTGGGGATTTCCCAAGCCATAGTTCACATACAGGAAGACAGTAACTGTGGAATTCAGTTTGTCCAGATGCCAGAGTAGGAGTGAAGCTGAGCCTTCAAGTTTCAAATCCCTCACTGACAGCCTAACAATGACAAAAAATGCATAAACTTCAACTTTTGCTTAACCACACACTGATTTCCTCTCTGTTGCTAGATCCTCTTTGTTCAGGCCTGTGCATTTGTTCTGAGAAAATCAAAACCTTATGTCAAAAATGATGGATTAGCCCCAGAGTCCAGGTAGTTATTCAGTAAGTGCTGTTTTTAAAGATTTATAAGGCTTTTTTTTGTTTGTAATGCATGTGGATGTACAATATCGATCCGGGGGGGGGGCAACCATACGGCTTGTGGGCCCGACAGATGATTCAATCTGGCCCATTCATGAAGAGCAAAAAAACATAAGGATGTTGAAGAAAAACAGCAAGTTTCTAGCTCATTCTTTAAAGAAATTGCCGCAATGCGCAATTGTACCACTAGGGGGAGCATAGGAAAAGAAATACTGGCATAACAGGAGATCAAGAAATAAACAGCATTTCTTGTGCCACATCTGGGTAAGGTGCGGTTAGGTTCCCTGCCGGCCTCACCACTAATAAGTTGCTATAGAAATTATCAGGCGTGACACCACAATTACCCAAGTTTTGTTGTCAAAAAGATAATAAGAATAATAACTGGTCCGGCCCACTTCAGATCAGATGGGTTGGATGTGGCCCCTGAACCAAAATGAGCTTGACTCCCTGATGTAGATTTTACTTGATTTTTTATTTTTTTTTATTTTTGTAAAGCTGCTTTACTATAACATCAATAAATCTTTAAAAACAGCCACTCTGGAGATTTCAGCTGTTTCCAGTTTTACATTCATCTTTTACTGCACACGGATGATTGTGAAACTATTCTTTCTGGTTGAACAAGTTGGAGAGTACATGAAGAAATTCTTGCCAATCATGATTGTGGTATTTCTGTGTGGCCGAACAAGTGTGCTGAATGAATGGAGGGCTCCTTTAGCCAGAGATTAGATATTAGATAAGGAAGACCTGAAACCTCTGAAAGGTTGAGGACGGCTGAACTCTGTTGTTGTCACTCATGCACGTGTGAAGTGAAGCTGCATTTACCAAGTTTGATGATGCTGATCTTTCCTGGGTGCTGAGCAGACAGCTGCCTCAGAGCCTGGGAAAACAGTGGAGAGAGGCTGAAAAACACACAACTGCATCTTTACACACATTCATCTGGAGTATGGGAATGCTGCTTTGTCGTTGTTTCATAAATGTCTCCAGAACGTTTTAACCTTAAGACTTGAGCCAATATTTGAGCTACACACCTAGTTACAGGGCCATAGTTAGAAATGTGACGTCCACACATTGGGACATTTCAGCTCATTCCTTGACTCATTTACTCAGCTGTTAACCATTTGTTAATTCAGGTTAAATGTTAACATTCTTGGGCAACAGCAAAGCGTCAAACAGGTTGAGTCAGAAAAACTTAACTATTCCTTTTAAGTCAACAAGTCCGGGTGGGGGGGCTGGACAGGTGCTGCTGCTGCTGAGAAGTATGGAGTGAGTGAAGTGCCGTACCTGGCCCCCGGCTCCTTCAGGCTCCCGGCAGCAGGCGTAGATGTGAGCACCTCCGCCCGACTTCTGAGCCAGCTGTCTGACCAGCTCCAGACCAATCCCTCTGCTGGTCCCAGTCACCAAGATGTTGCCCTCCAGTGCCACTGACATGTTCACAGCTGCGGGGCGATTGCCGTCTGACAGCAGCTGAGTATGTGCGCGGCTGTAGTATATGTGTGTGACTCATGCTCTCCCTGAAAAGAGGGAGGGCAAAACTTTCATCACTCTGTGTCAACATGTTTGCTTTGTCAGCTGATATCCTTTCAAACTCTGTCTCTGAAGCACCTTTACCTTCATTTCTGTTACATAACCAGGTAAAAGGCTGTAATGTGAACTGTGTTGATGTTTGAAGTCTTTATGCAATTAAGAAGTTCCGACCAAAGTTTAATGGTTTCCCTTCAGCCTGATTCTGATGTTGCTCAAACCTCAGCAGCTGACTTGAATCGAGTGACTTGTGATTTGCCCTTTCAGCAACATCCTGAGCAGTTTAGAGTTGTGCAGCACGAACAACGTCCAGGCTGATTGGATGAAGTGTCCTTTCTGCATAGACGGCGTGTGAAAATTACACAATCTCATCAACCCGTCAGCCACTTCCCTGTCGGTCAGGCAGGTGGTTTATTCTTCTCTTGAATGAGGAAACAAGTTTAACAAGAAGTGAAAAGAAATCCATTCTTTTACAAATGTGTTCAAAAAGTGAATACAATAGGAAAGGAACCCTCCTTCCCAAATACCACTGTGTCTGATTCAAAGCCGTGGCGAGTTCACCCGTCCGTCTTCTGGACCTGCTGCTGCTGGTTGTTTCAGTCTCGTGACAGAGATGCACTTCAGGGATTTATTTCTAACTGGCGGAGACGCCTCCACCCAACACCGCCCAGAAAGCAAACTGATTTTTGTACTTTTGAACAAGGTGGGTCCAAAATGACCATTTTGATTTAGTTCAGAGGTGGATGAGAAGTGAAGCTAAAAACTAATTGCTAATGCTAGCTCCTAAACATGTTTGGCTGCCACATTCTGTGGGGAAGGTCTTTGGCGCTCAGGTAGATGTTGGGAAGGACAGCTTCATTCACCTCTATTGTAGAGGTCATTGAGATTTTGAGAACCTTAAACGCTTTTTTTCAAGGACCTATATCATGAAAAATCAACTTTTTGAGCTTTTAGGTCAGGTGTCAAACTCAAGGGACCAAAATCCAGAACACACCTTAGGTTGCGGGAAGAAGAGGATAAACATTTATTGAACACTCTGAAACAAAATTTTTAAAACTTTAACTTTTTAACATAATTATGAACTAGATATATAGCTTTACCTGTGATAATGCTAGTGTGAATGCTGTAAGATGAATTTGGATGCTGAAGATGCTAGTGCTAATAGCTGAAGATGCTGAAATTGATAGCATAAAATGCTGAAGCTGATAGCCAGCTAAAATATTAGCTAAATGCCAAAGTACCCCACAGAACTAAAAAAAAAAAAAAAAAAAATTAGGTTAGCCGAAACAGCTAACATATACCTGAAAATATAGCTAAACTTCAAAATAGCCTAAAAAACTGAAAAAAGCCTAAATTATCCAAAACAACTTGCGTGTAAATATTAGCCTAACTTCAAAAGAGCCTAGAAAAGCTAAAAAACAAAAACCCTAAATTATCCAAAACAAATAGCATGTAGCTGAAACATTCACTAAACTCCAAAGCAGCATAAAAAAAAACCCTCAGCTTTATTTATATAGCTCTTTCACAAAGCCGGCAGCTAAAACAAAGTGCTGAACACCAAAAACATAAAAGACAACAACAATAAGACAAGATTAATAGATAAATAAAAGACAATAAGGTAATAAATAAAATACTAAAAGCAGTAAAATAAAAGTACAAATAGCAGCAGGAGTCTTATGGTTTGTTAAAAGCCAGGGCTTAAAAATGAGTCTTCAGACGGGTTTTAAAAATGGGCAGCGACGGTGCTTATCTGATAAACAATGGCAAAGAATTCCAGAGCCTGGGGCCAGCAACCGCAAAGCCGAGACGCAATAAAGGCGTGGAATCATTGTTTCAAAATATACATGAGATAAAAATGTTTTTACCTTGGAGAGTTGCCGAAGATTAAACCTGGTGATCAAGTTTAAAACAACTATCCAATTTAAAACCCAGGTTAGAAACTGTTGACTTTAAAAAGTTAGTCAAATAACTCAGATCAACTGGAGATGATCCTCTGAGATCATTTGGTCCAAACACTTCAATTAAAGCTCAAGAAACTTGGGGCCAACAGTCCGTAATATCAGAGACATGATAAAATCGGGTTAGCAGAAAAAATGTCCATCTTTTTCAATAGATGGATCTGACAGTCATCAGCATGTAGGTGAAAGGAACCACTGTGCCTTCTCAGAACGGACCCCAGCGGAAGCAGATACAAGGAAAACAGAAGTGGGCCTAAAACTGAACCATGTGGGACTCCAAAAGACACCCCAGCTGTTCTAGATTTAAAACCATCAAGATCAACACACATAGTCCATCCTGTTTAGTATGACCAAAATTAATATAGAGCTGTACCTCCAATCCCCACCAGGTTCTGGAGCCTTGATATTAGGATATGGTGGTCCACTGAGTCCTGAACCGGATATAGATAATTCATGTAGAGAAAATGGTATGGTCGAGTCGGGGTGGGATTATATAAGTTCGCTTCCTTCCACTCCTTTTCAAGCGATCTACTTGTGATTCATTAAGTCATATGTTATGTCATATATTGTGACCTGATTGCTTGAAATAAACCATTTAATTCATTCATTCATTCACTGTGTTGAACGCTGTTGATAGATCTAGCTAGCAGAACCAAAGCCACATGATCTCCAGCATCAGCAGTCTGGAGGATGTCATTACTGACCCTCAGTAACGTTGATTGTGTACTGTGGCGGGCTCTAAAACCAGACTGGAAAATTTCAAATTCAGATGTTATAAAGGCTCAAAAATTCCTCCAACTGCAGGTATACTTCTTTCTCAAAAAGCCTAAATTAGCCATAAAAGTTAACATGGAGCTGAAATATTTCTAAACTCCAAAATAGTCTAAAAAATCTTAGTAAATGCCAAAAACTAGCAGAATGACAAATTTTAAACCTTTAAATCCGTAACTTTTTAGCATAATTATGAACAATAAAAAGGCAGGACTATTATTCCAGAATAAATCAACTTAATATTTTACACTCCATAAAAATAGATTTTGTCAATATCTGGTCATTAAGGACAAAAAATAAAATGATCTGGAGGGCCGGATAGAATTACCCAGAGGGCCGGATCTGGCCCCCGGGTCTTGACTTTGACACGTGTTTTAAGTGCATTACATTGTTCATTCTCACTATAAACACTTCCAAAGCGATATTTTGATCCGTTCACACATTTCTGTGCAATCCTCTAAAAACCTGCGATGTGAGCACCAGCCCCTCCCAACCCAGAGAAACGAGCGAATTCTCACGAGCTGAAGTCACAAAGTGAGAACAGCCCCTTTCAGGAAGAGTCTAAACTGCCAGCACCACCCCCAGGCTGACACCAACACACACTTTGGCCGAATCCTAATTTCTCCCCAACTCCTCCAGCTTCTTCTTGAAGGAAAAGGGTTGTCCAAAATAGCTTTTTTAAGGGCTAACCCCCGCGACGGAGGCACACATAGCCCTCCGCCGTGGGGGTGTTCTGCTTCGCACTGTTCCGCGGAGGAGAAACGCACAGCAACTTACATCTAAATGTAAGTAGTGACTTATAATTTTAGTAAGACCTTTTTAAAGTTACAAAACCAGTGTTAATATGTATTCTCCGAGCGCTAGCAGCTACGCCCTAATGTAGCTGACCGGCGACTGTTAATGAAATCATCGAGTGAGAGTATTGTTGGAATTTGAAGACACTATTTTTCCGTAACTCTCTGTTTGGAGGGCTAAATGTAGGGGTAGGGAGAAGCCTTAAGGGAAGGGGAAGAATTTGGATTTGGCCTTTTTCTGCGGAGCTAACAGTGATCTGCAAAAAAATTACATTTTAAATGCACGTCCTGTCACCAATAAATTCCGGGTCTAACAGGTGTTTGTTATTGTAGACGCCGGCCTCCTTAAAACACACACACTCCAGAGTGTATAAGTCTTTGTGAACCAGTGTAGCGGGGCTACTAAAGGCATATATAGTTTGTACATCTGTCCTTGCCAGCTCTAGGATGACGTCAGGAAATGGACGGAGCGTCAGACGGAGCCTTACTGCTGGGTAGAAAAAAAATAACCAAAATACTAACATTTTATAAATAATATGTTTTCTAGTGGGCCAAAGGCAATATATGATCATATATATGGATATAGTTTACTCTGAAAGACTTAAAAAAGCATTACATAGGCTCGTTAAACAGCGTGGTGGATAAGGAGGAACAGGATCAGGTGGAACCCTCTCCCATCTAGTCCACCACCCTGCCTGGTCTCCACTTCCCCCTGCCCTACATTGCTGATTAGCTCTTTCAGGTGTTTCCACATTCTCTCTGAACACACCTGAGTCGACTCAGCAGCAGCTTCAGGGCAGGACAGCTGGATGACCGGGAGGATGGTGGTAGACGAACAGGGTTGGCCAGCAGCCCATGCTAGCTTAGGGTAACCAAACCCTAAATCAACTTTATTTTGGCTGTTGACCTCTATAAATGGGGCTTTAAAAGTGCTGTCTGTTGGTCATTGCCGCATTTTTGACAAATTAAAATAAACTTGTTTAATTCTTGAAAATATAGTCAACAACCGTCTGTGTGCTGCCCCCTACAGGTTGAATCGAGCTATTACATTTGAATTTTGTGATTGGTCAAACCCTTCAAGTCTCACGTCATGACCTGCAGCTCCAGTAATGATAACAATCCTGTTCTCCAGCCCACCCCTCTGACTGGATTTTCACATTTCAGCGGTGGGTGGAGTCAACCTCCAACTTCCCCTTTAAGCACAGAAACTGAAGAATGTCTGATTGGTCACCTCACAGCTAGAATGTCTGAGTGTGTTGTGGTGGTGTGGTCCTGCAAAAGACTGGTGACCTGTTCGGGTTGTACCCTGCGTTATTGTACTTTTGAGTTATTTTATATATAGTTTTATTGATTACATTTTTAACATTTTACACTAAATGAGTGGTGTGTCAAATTAAAAAAAAAAAAATAAAGCAATTGCAGTTAGGAGCCCCCTCCAGCAGATGGCGCCCTAGGCAGTCGCCTAGCTCGCCTACGTCCAGGGTTGGCCCTGAGTTAAACATTTGGTGATGTCCACCCAAAAAAATACAAATCAGTTCTCAGCTTCAAACTTGAATTTGCATTTCATGATAAATTCTTCAAGAAATGGTGATCAACCAGAAGCTCTATGTGAGGGTTGTCAAACTCAATCGCACAGGGAGCCAAAATCCAAAACACACCTTAGGTCGTGGGCCGAACAGGAGAAAGATTTAATGAACACTCTAAAACTAACTTTTTAAAACCTTTTTAACTTCTTAACATGATTATGAACTAGATATATAGCATTACATGCAATAATTCTAGTGTGAATGCCGTAAGATGAATTTGGCCGCTGAAGATGCTGATATTGATAGCTAAAAACGCTGAAGTTTAGCCAGCTAAAATATTTGCTAAATGCTAGCCAAAACAGCTAGCATGTAGCTGAATTATTAGTTAAGCTCCTAAATAACCTTAAAAATCATAGTAAATGCCAAAATAGTCCAAACAGCTATCAGAATGCAAATTTTAAAAACTTTAAAACCGTAACTTTTTAACATGATTATGAATAATAAAAAGGCAGGAATATTATTCCAGAATAAATCAACTTAAATCTTAAATAACTTTCAATATTTTACTCTCCATAAAAATATTTTTGTCAAAATTATACAGTTTAGAAATAAGCTTAAGATAACATAAAAACAATAAAATAAAATGATCTGGAGGGCCAGATCCGGCCCCCGGGCCTGGACTTTGACACATCCTCTATTTTATGACAGAATGTCGTCTTTTTTGTCTTAAAGCTGCTCACTTAAGGGCTCACAACAACAAATACATCTTCTCCTCTGCGCCCTCCTCACTCACACCAACTCTTCCTGTCTTCATACGTCCATAATCCTTTTTGAATTTCCTCTTGACCTCTTTCTTGGTATACCTCTAACCTCAGCATCCTTTTACCAACATCATCACTCCAAAACAGGGGTACTCACATTTTTTGGCATGCGAGCTACTTTTGAGACGACAAGCCCTGAAAGGTCTACCTATATATATGAAATAATATGAAATTGTCATTTTGAAGTGCTTAAATATAGACTTATGATGATGTTTAGAGTAAATCAGACAATTATTTAGAATTAAATGGATTCAGATGAATATGTAGGATTACTACAATCTGTCATTTTGACTCCAACAGCCTGTTGAATCAGATCCATGTTTTACTAGTTGCCATGTGTGGTGTGTGTGTGCAGACAACCAAAAATGTTACGTGTACATTTTGTAAGTTCTGTTTGAAAGCTGAGTGACTAACCTATAGGGCCAGTGGAGAAAAAATAAGTAAGTAAGTAAGTAAATCTTTATTTATATAGCACTTTTCACAGAGGACCACTCACAAAGTGCTTCACAAAAGATAAAATACAGGACAAATCAATAAAACAGTACATATGAATTATAGCGTAAAAAGATAAAATACTAATAGCAGACAAAAGTTCAGAGGCTGGGGAAAGGTAAAATAAAATTAAAATATCAACTAAAAGCTTTACTAAAAAGAAAGAAGGCTGCTCTTTCAATGTATTTTAATTTTTGCCATAATCTTTGAAACAAGCATATACTATTGGCGGAATCAACCAGGTATCCCCAGGAGCTAGAGTGCACGGGAGTCCAATATGGCAAGCCAAAGCGGTTAATAATCGCCAGGAAAAGCGCAGTAAAAAAAAAGTGTATTGACCATGAAAAAAATGCCACTTTTTAAGATCTTTTTAAAAGTAGCATGTATATTCTGTTTTGTGTTGTCCCAAAACGGGCGTAAAAAGTGGCGTTACCTCATACAAACTGTGCGTCGAAGGCAGCATTTTGTCGTGTGCCCTTTGCTTGAATAAAACGGTTATGGCTGGGTGCTCTCTGCCCTCACTAGGCACTGATCCAGCTGTTTCTGGCTGTTGTTCTGACTAAAACACTGTGACTGTGTTCCCAGCGGGAGTGCCACCAGTGCTACAATGAAGTACTGCTTCCTGGACTGGTTTGACTGGAAACAATCTCTGACCAGAGTGCAAAAAGAAGGTGGAAGGTGAAGGTCCTGCTGGTCTTCTAACTTTGGTGAATGAGAACTTGCAGCTCAACTGTAGTGGAGTGAGGAGATGGCTAATGTCTAATGACAGGAAGCTGTGATTAGACAGCTTCCTGTCATTAGACAGCTTCCTGTCATTACAGTTTCCTGTAACAAAGACACAAATGCAGATCAGAACCAATGATAGATCTGATCAAAGTTGGTAAAAAAAAAACCTGCAAGTTGCAAATACAACAGGTAAAACAAATACATTTACGAAATGAACAAAGATGTAGGATGATATCAACAAGTTTTTTTGTAATTCTACACATTATTTTCTCCCTCCATATATTTGTTCTCATTCTTTGTCCTGCAGAATGAATCAAATGTACACATTCTTCATTCTGGAAAGCATTTCATCAAGATAACAAAGCAGGACTTTAAAAATTGTGTTATTTTAGTTTTATTACATTTTTAAAAGTAAAGTTTTATGTACTTTCTTTGGAGGCGGCTGCGGAGTAGAGGTAGAGCAGTCGACCTCTGGTGAGAAGATCAGACCCTCCCCAAAAAAGGATTTGTGAAAACTGGTAATAATGCATCTTCTCATTTTTTCCTTTCTCTAGATTAAGTTAAAGTTTGATTGTTTTGTTTTGTTCACAAGAAACACATGGTTCATGCCGTTACATGTAAGCTTTATCCAAAAACTTAAATGTTTCATGCTGGCGGCCTGGACTGGCAAAAGAAACGATCCTTCACTTTCCAGACCAATGTAAGGTGTGAAAACACCCGGCTGAGAGTTTCTGCTTTCAGCTGCCGTACGTCCATGACTCAAAAAGGAAGTAACAATTGTTGTATTGTTCTAATTGTCACTAGTTAAACTTCTTTATCAAATGCAGTGATTAAAAATTTGGGATTTCAGGAAAAGTCCTTATGACTTAAGACAAAAAAATGGGGACGTTGTAGGGAGAACTTACATATTTATTGTGTTAAAAAAAAAAGCGTTCTTAGGAAAAGAGGACGTAATGTTTTTTTGAAGGAAAGAAGTTTTATTAATCTGAAGTTACACTGCAGACCTCACGTCTGCTGCAGCTCGTCCTCATCCCGCTGGACTTCAATGGTCGCTCCTGATTAGGTAACCTCTCCATTATGGTGAAACCTGAAAAACTCCTGACTTAAATCAGGATCCATAACGGTTCACCCACCTGTCATGCCTTGCAGCACCTCCCAAAGGAGTTTGTTTGTGCATGTTCAGTTGCTGCTATAGTCCTAAAACTCTGTACAAGCTAGAACCTAAATACAGATTTTCAAACGTTTGAAAGATCTCGTGTGCTCTTGTGGTCAGACGAGCTAAGACGAGGTCAAAGGGTCATCTGAGCTTCAACTTTATTTCTAAACATCAGGGAATTAAAATAATGCACACAAACATTTAGGAAAAATGTGATACTTCAGCCCATTTTCAGCAGAGAATCTTTATCAGTAAATCTTCTGGAGCGAATCTTTAGGAAATCTTTCTCAATGAATTTTTTGCCAATCTTTTGCAGGTCTTTAAAGGGTAACCAAACAGGGAAGTTGGAGGCTGACTCCGCCCACAGCCGGAATATGAAATCCAGTCAGAAGGGCGGGGCTTAGTGCAGGACTGTTATCATTACTGGAGCTGCAGATCATGACGGGAATTCTGAAACTAACATGGTTTGACCATCACAAAATTCAACTGTAATACCTGATTCAACCTGTAGGGGGCAGCACACAGACAGTTTTTGACTGTATTATCAATAATCAAACTATTTTATTTCAATTTATCAAAAATCTGGCAATGACCAACATACATCATTTTTAAAGCCCCATTTATAGAGGTCAACAAAAAAATGTTTAAGTGTTTGGGTACTTTCTTTTTTTTCAGTTGAATTTTTTTCTATGATTAACATCATAGTCTCAGAACCTGAGACAGAAAACCCTTTTTGACCTCACGGTGAATAGTTATAAAAAGTCATCTTAGCACGCAGTGAATTTAAAGGAATATTGAAGGACTTAGACAAAAAATGAATTATATTCCACTTTTATATCGTTGTCAACTCTCAACGGTAGCTCATCACTATCTGACAAAAATGAAAAATAACTCAAGCTTCCTTAAAATAAAACCTTTATTATATAAAAATGCTTTTGATACAAAATCTGTCACTTTAAGAAAGCTGAGACAGCAAACAGGCTTTTCACTGGTGCAGTGGTTCATGTCGGCTTTGGTGAAGGAATGAGAGATCATGGCTGTGTTTAGACCACCAAACATGGAGGAAAATTTTCACGAGTTCAAACTGGCATCAATGGAAATCAAAGTCTCAGTAAATGTTGAATAAAATCTCAACTGCTGGATATAAGTGACCAAAGCCAGAAGGTGGCAGTGATGTGCAGAGTCCGATTCAGGATCCATCACAGCTTCTGATGTGAAGGAGGAAGAGGAGCCGTTTGTCCGACGGACTCCTCAACCCTCAAACTCCACGACACTCTGCTTCATTTCACGTTCAGTTCCTGAACATCCGGGTATCTGGCCCCCGTGCCCCCGTTCTTTCATGACCCGACCATCGCCATGTTGGAATGGAGACAGAAGTGGAGCAGAAATGTGGTTCAGAAGTTTTTCAGGAGGACCTGGATGCTCCAGAGGTGTGGCGTGAGGCGGAGCGTCCTCTGCTGGGGGCGGAGCCAACCCGCGAACACAGCAGAGGTTCAGCGGTGAGGAAGTGCGTCCTTCTCTTTGGGGGGGGGGGGTCTTCAGGCCGAGGCAGCGATGGTCAAAGGTGAGTCAGTCTCTATGGCTTTAATAACGTCAGCACCAGTGGCTCTGTGTCCCGTTACTCCGAACATCACGTCCACCACAAGCGTGACAAAGTCTGTGTGCGTTTTCATTGGGGGGGGGGCTGTTGACGGGACATGGCACTTTAGATCTAAAAGCCCCTCCCACTTTGAGAGCGGCTGAGACTCCGAAGGAAAAGTGTCAGCAAGGAAAGAAGAACTGACAACATGAGCAGGGTGTGAAGCTTCAGGAGGCGGAGTCAGGAGGCGGAGTCTCTGCCATCCATAATAGCAGCATATTAGGTAAACAGGACGATGAAGAGGAGAACGAGACAGCGGTCAGTTCACGTTCAGCGTCTCCTTCCTCCCTCCCACGCTCGCCTTCGTGCACGCCGTTCTCCTGCTGCACCCGTCCCAGTCCAACATCCAATCAGGCTGCAGGCTCTGGCCTGTACAGCCAGTCCTCCATCAATCCCTTCTGGGTTTCTGAGCCTGGCTTGACTGGGACTGGGGGTGTTTTGGCTCTCTCGTAGCTTCAAATAAAATGTGGAGAACAGGCAGTGAAGGCTGGAAGTCCTGCTGGTGGAGACTCGGGAGCAACTGGAATGGTGGGAGGCGGGACCAGAACCAGAGCAGTTTGAATGAAGCAGCGAGGTGAAGCTGCACATTGGCACAAGTGTTAAAAATGCACAGGGGGAGGGGCCTCTTCCCTTTGTTTCCTCACAGAATTCCCCGACTGCAGAGGGGTCATGAGGAGTCGGTGCAGGGGGACGGGGGTGGGGGGCACAGGTGGAAGTAGGAGCGTTCGGTGGAGGGGGACGGCGGGCAGCTTTCCTCCGCAGACATGTACTGGGAGCGGGGTGTGGGGGGCGGGGGGTACGGGTCAGAGTCTGAGTTCAGGTCCATGTAGTACTTGTTGTGTTTGCCATTGTGGGCCGATGCCTTCCAGCGGCCCGCTGAGGGCGGCAGCCCCGCAGAGAGGTGGTGGGGGGTGTAATCGCTGTCGCAGACGTCTGTGCTGCAGGGCGTGGTGGGCGGGGCCGCACCACGGATGGCGTGATATGGTCTGCAAAGAAAAAAGACATGGTTAAAGTCTGCTGCTATCAGCCGGCAGAAGTGTGTGTGTTCGTGCATCGTTCACACGGAGCCCGAAAACGGTTGAAGAAACGTGCGAATCTAGCTGTTAGGGCTGAGAATCTCAGGGAAATTCACGATACATGACTCAAGATACTGTACATGTGTCAAAGTCAAGGCCCGGGGGCCGGATGCGGCCCTCCGGGTAATTCTATCCGGCCCTCCATATCATTTTACTTTATTGTTAATGGCCCGATGTTATCTTGCGCTTGTTTTTAACTTGTATAATTTTGATAAATATATTTTTAATGACGGTAAAATATTGAAAGTTATTTAAAGTTTAGGTTGATTTATTCTAGAATAATATTCCTGCTATTTTGAAGCTTATTTATTTTTTAAGCTACATGCTAGCTGTTTTGGCTAACCTAATTTTGTTTTTATGGCTAATTTGGCATTTAGCTACAATTTTAGTTGGCTATCAGATTCAGCGTTTTCAGCTATCAACATCAGCCTTTTTACCTATCAGCTTCAGTGATTTCAGCTATCAGATTTAGAGTTTTTAGCTATCAATTTCAGAATTTTCAGCTATCAGCACTACCATCTTCAGCGGCCAAATTCAGCTCACAGCATTCACGCTATTATTATTGCAGGGTTATATCTAGTTCATAATTATGTTAAAAAGTTACAGTTTTAAAGTTTTAAAAATGTAGTTTTAGAATGTTTAATGAATGTTTATCCTGTTCGGACCACGACTAAAGGTGTGTTTTGGGTTTTGGCCCCCTGTAGAATTGAGTTTGACATTCCTGCCACACCAGTAATATCACGATATGGCAAACATTGCAATAATCAATATATTACCTTGGTAATCTAATATTTCACTATTTTGTAAACAAATATATAATTTCCTTTTCCCCAAATCTTTTTTTTTTAAAGAAAACTTGTATACAATATATTGATTTAATGTCCTTTGCAACAGTAAAACAAAATTATCAATAAACACTGATTTGTTTGTTATAATAACAAACACTTTAAGGTAACAAACAAACATCCAATTAAGGACTAAAATGCAGAGAATATAAAATAGTTTTCTTGATTCAATAGACAATAAATGTGAAAACAAAAATTCAGTGTTATATTTTAATTCATGTTATGTCAGATCATTTATCATTATTGAGGCACAGTAGAAACTTTCAGTCTGTTAATATTATATGATCATTGTTTTTACAGTACTGTCAACCGAGTCCACTTTTCCCCTCCTATTTATTAAAGCTTCCTGCACTTTTCCTTGATAAACCACTATTTAGTCACTGTTTTAACACGTGTGTACTGCCAGCCTACACACCTGTTAAAACAATAGTGGCTATAGACCAGGGGTATCAAACATGGAGCCCGCTGGCCGCATCCGGCTCACCAGATGGCTTCTGTTGCTTACAACAATTTTGCACTGAGCAGTGGCACTGATGTCCATGTTTACTATTGTTAACATTGAATTTTACAGATAATTCTTATTTAATTGATGTCGATGTTTGTCAAAGACATAGTATTACTGATTTCAGCGATGTTGCACAAAAGTTTAAATTATTTGTTGCACAAAATAAGACACAAGTTGTTTATTATGATTGTGTTCAAAAACAAATGGGGATATATTTTGCCCAACAAAACATGTGTTCTTTTATATATTGTGAGTTATTAGAGATTATTCTTACCAATTATCGCAGTATCGTGATATCATTGATATCATCATATGGTGAGGTACCCAGTGATTCCCAGCCCTAACTGATGTGGCACCGGTACCAAACATCCCTACGCTTCACTGTCATGGTTGTGAGAGGTGCCCTCTGGTGGACGTCTGCGGTATTATTTTAATAGCCAATTAAGGGAAAGAGAGGACCAGAAATTGTATGAGTTGGAATATCACGATAGTTCGCCATATTGTTATTTCGTCCCACCTCTACTAGGAGTGATTTAAACCCAAACGCATATATACTGAACATGCTTCTCATCTGAAGTGGTCACTTGAATGTGCGTTGTTGAGGGCGGTGTGAACGTAGCTTGAGAGAAGCAGAGAAACTCGTCCTGAGTGGATTCAGCTGTAAACCGCTGAGTAAGCAGAAGACAGAGGAACACTGGTACCTGTATGACCTGGTGGTGGATGGGCTGTTGGACGAGTAGATCTCAGTGTTGTAGAGGGACCGATCGGTGGCTGGAGAGGGCGGCGGGTTCAGAATCTAGGGGAAAAGTATGCTGGTTGTTTAACCTGAGAGGATGGGAGGTGGCTTGTGTTCATGGTGTTTGTGGGGGGTCAGACCTGAGGGTAGTAGGCTCCTTTGGTGGAGGAGGAGCTGCTGGAGGACGCTCCGGTCACATGGTTCCTGTCGTACAGAGGCGCCCCGCTGCTGCTGCTGCCCATCAGGCTGACTGAGCTCATTATGGACTTCCCGCACGAGATACCTGCAAACACCCAGGCGTCATTCACGCCGCAGCCACCCCCAAACCACACCTGCATCCTGCCGCCTCGGCTCACCTTGAAAAGTGCCGTGCTGAGAGCCGCTGGGGGCAATGAAGTTGAGGGGAACGTGAGGGGTCCCGCTGATGTAATCGCGAGGGAAGGTCCCGTTGGGGCCCTTATAGCAGCGCCACTCCACACGCTGGCAGGCGAAGTAAACCCCCCCAATCACAAACACTAGCAGCATGATTGCAATGACGGGGATGATGGGTTTAGGGTCGTGGTTGAAAGTCGAAGGAGGGGGGGCGTGGTCTTCATTTGGAAAAGAGGGAAACAGAAGGATAACACAGTCAGACTCTGACTCCTTCCTCTGACTGTCTGAGGAAGGACGCTTCATCCACAGAAATGTTTCATCCTTCTTACCACAGGCCAGCTCGTCCAGGCCATCGGGACAGTCTGAGTATCCGTCACAACGCTGCTTCTTAGTGATGCACTGGTTATCACCACATCGAAACTCGCCAGGGGAGCAGATGACTGCAAGAGATGAGGAGACGTGTCAGGAGGAGGAGTCTTGTCATGAGGACGACTCTCAACCAGAAGAGGAGGCACTATAATGAGGGGTTTTTAGGAGGAGTTTAGGGATGTCCTGGTTAGGCTTTTTTGGGAAACCGTAGTGCAGAGATAGAGGGCTTTACCTGTGTGTGCCCATGTGTCGAAGTGACTTTGAGCAAAACACTAAACCCACATTCCTCACTAGATTGGGGTCAATGTTCAGCATCAGTGAGTGATTGTGACTCTGAGTTTAAAGCATTTTGGTCATTCTAAGAACATAGTAAAGCAGTGTGTAAGCTCCTTGCTCCGCTCCATTCTGATGTATCCACTTGCAGACAAATAGATCCATGAATGTCTTCATTTTCCTCGTCTGAGCTGGAATCTGGATCAAAACTGTACAAATGGATTTCTCGCCATTTTTGATGCACTGCTAATGTTAGGTTAGGCGTGTGGGGGGGGCTGTAAGCTAGTGGGACAGAGTGTAAACAGATGAATGATGGTGAATTTCTAATGAACTCCAGCCACTTTGCAGAAACTATGTCCTAGAAAACGACACAGGCTTTTAGATTTAGGCTAAAAACAACAATCATAATTAAAAGACTACAGGGAACACTCTGAAAATCGATCAAAAGATGATCTGAGTGGGATTTTATTCTAAGCTCACTCCTCTTTAAAGGAGTTGACCTCACAGTCCCTGCGGTGCTGCAGAGCAGTCCCACTCTGGCAGGACCGAAGAGGCTTCAGAGGGTGAACTCATGAGAGTGGGATCCCTCTCCTCAGAGCTTCATCCCGTCTGCGGATACAAGACGACCTTCCCCGCTCACCTTCACAGTCGTGCTCGTCAGACTTGTCGGCGCAGTCCGCCTCTCCATCGCAGCGTTTGTGAGCGTCGATGCAGCTGCCTTCGTCACACTGGAAGTGGGACACTGAGCAGACGGGGCAGTTGTCTTCATCGCTGCCGTCCTCACACTCAGGGAAACCGTCACAGCGCCACGCCAGAGGGATGCAGTCGATGTCGCCCGTGGAGCAGGTGAACTGCTCTGGGGAGCAGGTGGGGGGCTCTAGAGGAGACGGGGGGGGTCAGTCATTCATGGTTATGAGACGTTCATGTGGAGCTTCGGGGTGAGAAGGGTTCACCTCCACAGCGCAGCAGGTCTGAAGCCAGAACCAGGTGGATTGGACAGGAGCAGCGGGGGGTCCCGTCGCCTTTTGCAATGCAGATGTGAGAGCAGCCCCCGTTGTTACGGGCACAAGGGTGTAATTCTAGACATATAAACACGCATGAGAATTCAGAGTCCTATCAGTCGTCGTTTGCTGCAGAGATCTGAAGGCCCGTACCAAACTCCCGGGGGTCCATCTTCTCCACAGCATGGATGGATGTCAGGAAGGATATGCGCCCCTGAACCCGCGTCCGCCTGTCTCCTGTCAGCTTATCCACCCGTTCAATCATCTGCTGCTGCCGGTCAATCCAGTACAGATGTTCTCCCAGAACCGTCAGGCCCATCGGCTGCAGGATGTTAGAGTCCTGCAGGACCACGCGGTTGGCTCCTATGAGGGAGGGGCAGAGCAACAATGAATCAATTCCATTCTTACTTTTCTTGCTTCAAACATCAAGCACATTTAAACCTCCATCAGCTCGACGGGTTCTTTTGTGTCCAGGTCTCACCTGTCAGGTCGCTGCTCTCGATGCGTTTGAGGTCAGCATCGACCCAGAACAGTTTCCCCAGCTTGTTGTCCAGCGCCAGAGCGACGGGTCGGATCAGACCGGTGGTGAACAAAGACTCCCGTTCGGTTCCGTCCAGACTCGCTCCTTCGATCTTGGCTGAGCGCTCCTGCACTGTGGTGAAGTACATGTACCTGCAGACACACAGACGACAGTCTGGACTGGGCTCAGCGGGGTCGGTGAGGGGCGTGGTGCCACAGAGCTCACCCCCTCTCGGCGTTGACCACGATGGCCCTCGGCTTGTCCGTGTCGTCCTTAACAACCACGCCGACGATGTGGCCGTCCATCCTCTGAACGTTGATGGTGTTGGTGTTCTCACAGGTCCAGTAAACGTGGCGGCTGTAGGGGTCCAGGCTCAGGTCGTGAAGCTGGTTCTCCACCGGCTGAGCTGTGCCGGTTACCATCACTGAGGACTGGGGACAGCAATGACACCAGGTTCAGCTGAAGACGCTTTTCACATGATCCTAGTTCTGACATCTGAGTTGGTTCACCTGAAGGACGCTGCTCCAACAACATTAGTTTGATCCCACAAATTAGTCAAACTAACGCGCACACCTAGATAGGAGCGAATGGTTGTTTGCACCAGGACTAAGCTGCAGCGCGGCTGCAGGACCTCAAGGAGCCACCGGTGTTGGAGCATTATCCCTCCAAAGCAGAAGAGCAACCTGATGTGTGCTCTCAGGTAACAGTGGCCCCTCACTATGTTGCACTTCACCTTTCCTGGTGTTTCACAGATATTTTTCAGTGTGTTCTGATTGGCTGTAGACTTCGTCAATCAATCCGTTGCGTTTCTCCAGTACAGACGGCTTCAGTTAACCACATTTATATAAATCTTTGATCACAATCAGATCTTTTATTTCATTCTATAATAATAAAAGTCTATAAAACATGTAGTGAGGAGTTTTACAACGTCTAGAAACCTTTGCAGATTTCACCTATAACAAGTTATTTTTAGAATGTAACTCCTGCAATAAACGAGGGAACGGTATACCTCAGATTATCATTGGGATGTTTCTGCATCAGCAGCATCAAGTGAGATGGGGGCAGCGTAGGTCTGAACGGATCAGCCAAAGATGTTAAACTGTAGGAGCTGTGACAGCGTTTGTCAGGATTTGTGTCCCTGAGATGAAGACTGTTCCTGTTGCTGAGTTACTGTAATATAATCCAAATTATCAATCTAAAAGTTAGTTCCAATCATTCACTACCATGAGTGGGCGTATTTCCTGTTCAGCATTTTAGTTCATGTTTTTTGTTCAACTTCATGAGTTACTAAAGGTATGACTTTTTGAAAGTAGAAACATTAATAAGTGTGTGTGTGTGTGGGGGGGGGGGGGTAGTAAGATAATAACCACTCAGTTGGATGAGGAGGATCTGGTTGCTGAAGCCTAAAGTGTTCAGAGAGGGGGTCAGAACCAAAGCATGGTGATGTTTTGAATTGCAGTGCCTATTTTAAACACTAGTTGGCAGTACAGCCTAACGTTCTGTGAGGAGGAGTTGTCTTTCTGCTTGAACCTCGTTTCTTTCTGGTTTCTTTTTGCTTTCCGTCTGGATCTCAGCTCCTCCTCTTGGCTCCTGAAGGATTTCTCACTCTGGGACTCGTTTTCTTTTGCTGGTTTTACATTTGCTGTGGGGCCGTGGATCCTGTCAGTCACTGTTAACCAGCACTGATTTCATAAAAAGAAAGATCTTCTGATAATCTTTTCGAAATATATTTTAGTTTTATGAATTTAACCAGAAGGTTTTGGGGTGTGGGATTTAGGCTGTGTTGTGTTGTGTTTATGGATTTAAACATACTTGATATTTTGTGGGTGTTTTCAATTTCTTTTACGGTTTTAACCTTTTCTGACATTAAGTCACAGTGCAAACAACTTCTTCCTATAGGTGCTTAACTCCACTTTTAATATTCTCTGTGTTTCATCATGTCTTCTGCTCTTATATGCATGTTCTGGTACAGTGGAACTTGTAGTGTTGTGATCATGTACGAATGTAGTTATGCAGCCACTGGCACTGTGAATCCAAGACAAATTCTATTCTGGAGAATAAAGTATTTTTGATTTGATTTGATAAAACACCAGGAGACACTTTGAAGTAGTATTACAACTTTGTGACTATCAGTAATAGATTATGAATTTAAAATAAAGATGTTATTTGTATTTTCTAAAAGAGTTAAATCAGGTAACTCCTACATGTGAAAAACATGTTTCATAGAGTTAAAAGGTAACTATTTTTGTTCTCTTTTTAGGGAAATGCTAAAATGTTCTGTTAGCTTTAGCATGAGTGCTTTTGGTCTTTTAAAATGCTATTCAGAATGTGAAATGATTAAATCTTCATGTGAAGCTCTGGGAGCGCCGTGGTTACCATGGCGCCGTCGTCTCTGGCCCTCCGTATGTTCTGCCGTCCGTCCAGCCAGTAGATGAGGCGGTCCAGCGGGTCGTAACGGACCGCTCGGGCCTTCACCACGTGAATGGGCAGAATGATGTCGGGACTCTGCTCCCCCAGAACCATCCTGCTGATGCTGTTCTTCTGAGTGAAAAGCAGGAAGCTGGATGGAGCTGCAGACAACAGGAGGGTGGGGGGAGGACAGCTCATCTTTAGGAAATGCATGCTGGGAAATGCAAAGATATACTGACCACTAGAGGTGTACCGATTTATCTATGAATCAATTTATGTTTACAGATTTATATCCAGATTGATCTGCAAGTTGCTGAAAATGATAAATTTTAGGTCAGAGAATCAGATCATTCAAATTGAACCGATTATTATCGGCAATCACAACTTATGATATGAATCAAATTGTTGTTAAAGTGAATCCCTTCTGACCATAAACACACCCCTCTGTAAAACAGGAGAACCAAAGTAATTTTTAATGTCTCATAAGAACTAAATGGAAACCTGGGTGAAACTCCGTCTCATTAACCCTCAAGAGGTGGAAGCTGAATCTCAGCACACCTGAGGGTCCAACCGGGCCACAGGCAGCAGAACCTCATCCTTACAAACATTCATCTCTCATTTGTCCAGGTGCTTGTAAATAAACTAATCTTTAGTGGATATAATGTGAGATTATGACAGGAATTTGATCACTTCAGCTACACTTTTAAACATAAACGTATAAATCATTGCTGTGCAAGTCATCTCCTCCAAATTCACCACTGAGGTTGTTCTCCTGCCTCTAGCAGATCAGAAGTGTCCAGCCCATCAGAACCTGAACTCACCTGATACGGCAGTGAAGCCGCAAATCCATTTGTGTGAAAAGGAGGACAACAAATTCAGGTGAGTCTGTACTCACAGCTGCAGTTTCTGCCGTCGGAGTTCAGGGTGTAGTGGGAGGCACAGCGGCATTGGGCACCGGCGGGCGTGGCCAGGCACAGGTGGGCACAGTCGCCATTGTTTTGCGAACACTCGTTGGTGCCGTCCTGACGGGAAGAGTGGAAGACCAGGATGTCCATCATCAGCTCCAGCTGACCCTGAGGATACAGAGATGATGAGCTCCGACATCGGCCGCGGCTTCCTCACGCTTCATTCTCCTGATCCAAACCTTTAGAATCACGGTGCGGTTGAGCCCCCCCCGCTTGTCTGCTCGCTCAATGGTGCGCAGGTTGAAGTCTGTCCAGTAGATGAAGTCTTTGTACTGAGTGAGGCCGAACGGGTGAGGGAGGTCGTCCACCACAATCTCCCGCTGGAGGCCTGCGGACACACACCCGACCCCACAGTTTGAGTCAAAGTGGACACACACACACACACCCCCGCACACACACACAAACACACACACAGTGGATGTGAGATGAGTGTCACCATCACTAATAACTAACCCTGCATGTTGGAGCTTTCGATCATGTACGTGTCCAGGTCGGTCCAGTAGAGTCGATGGTCGACGTAGTCGATGGTCAGCCCGTTAGCACGGCCCACCTTTTCCACCAGCGTTGTGATGGTGCTGCCATCCATGTAGGCTCTGGCTATGCGGGGCAGACCCCCCCATTCGGTCCAGTACATGAACCTGCACAAACAAACTCATTCTGACATCCATCCACACAGACTTTACACACGTCCAACTTCAACTCGTTCAATTGTTTTAAATTTGTTTAAGTTTGACACCTCTGGATCATGAAGTGTAACTATATGATGTTAGAATTAAAGAGTTGCAGCTGATGAATGATAAAAATGTACATATTGGAAGGATAAAATACAAATGAAGGATTGTATTTTCTTTGCAGCTCAACTTTAGTCAATGCATACAGCAAACGTGTCAAAGTCAAGGCCCGGGGGCCGGATCCGGCCCTCCAGATCATTTTATTTTATTGTTATTAACAACCTGATGTCATCTTGTGCTCATTTCTAACTTGTTTAATTTTGACAAAATATATTTTTATGGAGAGTAAAATGTTGAAAGTTATTTAAGGTTTAAGTTGATTTATTCTGTAATAATATTCCTGCCTTTTTATTATTCATAATTATGTTAAAAAGTTACAGTTTTAAAATTTTAGAAATTGTCATTCTGCAGCTGTTTGAGCTATTTTGGCATTTACTAAGATTTTTTGGGCTGTTTTTAGCTAATATTTCAGCTACATAATAGCTGCTTTGACTAATTTGGGATTTTTTTCTGTTTTTAGGATATTTTGAAGTTAGTTTTTCCAGCTACAAGCAAAGTGTTTTGACTAACCTAAGTTTTTTTTCTTTTTTAAGTTTTTCTGGCTAATTTGGCATTTAGTTAATATTTTAGCTGGTTATCAGCTTCAGCATTTTCAGCTATTAGCTTTAGTGATTTCAGATATCAGCTTCAGCATTTTTAGCTATCAATTTCAGCATCTTCAGCAGCCAAATTAATCTTAAAGTATTCACACTAGCGTTATAGCAGGTAATGCTATATACAGTATATAGTTCATAATTATGTAACAAAGTTACGATTTTAAAGTTTTAAAAATATAGTTTATAGGGTGTTCAATAAATGTTTATTCTATTTGGCCCGCAAACTAGGGCGTGTTTTGGATTTTGTCTCCTTGCGCAATTGAGTTTGACACCCCTGTCATGCAGGGAAATACAAAGATACAATGATCTAAGGCACAGGTGTTGAACTCCAGCCCTGGAGGGCCGGTTTCTTTCACTTTTTCCAACCAAGCTGCTGTTGAAGCTTCTTATTGGCTAAACACACCTGATCCAGGTAATCAGCAGCAGTTAAGGCATGGTTTCTAGAAAACCAGTAGGACGTCGGCCCTTGAGGATTTGAGTTTGACATCCCTAATCTATGTGGTGTTTGGATTCATCCATGAATCAATTTATATTCCTATGATCCAATCAGTTGCACCAGTAAGAGAATGGAAAAATAAAAGTAAGAATTAAAATAAAATCAGAGAAGGACAAAGCTCCAGAACCCACCCGTTGGCCGGGTCCAGTGCTAGCGAGCGCGGGTTGTCCAGAGAACGTGGATTATCCAGATCTTTACAGACCAGAACCTGCCGGTACTGACCGTCCAGGCGGGCCACCTCAATGCGATTGGTACCAGTGTCTGCCCAGTAGATGTTATGACCCATCCAGTCAACCGCCATGCCTTCTGGGTAATCAAGTCCAAACTCAATGACGTGTTCAACAGAACTGCCGTTCATGTACGCTCTGCTGATCGTCTGACAGAGAGAGAAAGATGACAACTTTTAAACCTTTATAATCAGCACCATCATCCGTCAGGAACTCGTGTGCTGCACAGCCTGACCCACCTTAGCCTGGATGTCGGTCCAATATATTCTCCTTTCAGAGACATCAAAATCAAGAGCAGAGGCTTCCTTGATTCCTGTCAGAGGAATGGCCACATCGTTGCTGTTTGTTCCCAAAGAGATGCTCCTGATGCTGTCCCTAAAAATGGACAACAGAAGCATCTTACAACCTCTGCAGGTCTGACAGTCCAGTGAGCATAGACAAGAGAATCAAAGACTTTGACATTCAAAAATCCATGGACAAAAATGAAGCAAAGGTTCCTCTTTTTTTTTGGAACCATCTTCCAGTTTCAGTTCCACAGACAGACACCGTCTGCTTTTAAGACTAAACTAAACTTTTAATTTAAAAATGTTTGTATTTGTTGTCAGTAAGAACTTGAAACCTGTTTTTCTTCTCTGCTGATTATCAACTTCCTGGTGAAACAGGGATTATTTGCATCTGTTTATCACCTTCTGATTAAAATGTGATTTTATAGACAAATGAGGAGCGTAGGAGGAGAATAACATGTCTTTTACCACAGCTGAGGTCACAGTTCCTGCAGCTCGAGCCCATATCATCACCTCCCACTGCCATGCTTAGCACTTAACAGCAGAGCTTTAGCTCTGATTCTTCCAATTCTTGAAACTCTTCAACCGTTCAGAATCAATCTGATTCTTTCATGGAGAAAAGCAGCTTATCCCCGTCGTACATCAACAAAGCTACATCAGAATCAATTGGGATTCATTGAGTAAATGATTCAAGAGTTAAGGTAGTTCAAAGACTATATTTTTTTAAAAGGGTGTGTGTTATTTTGCTGTTGCCAATGACAGTTTTGGTGAAAAGGGTTTGGTTTTTGCTGCCAGAAAACAGCAACATAAACTTCAAAACTCTGTAGTGGTTAAACAAACTTGACATTCTGCTGAAAATACATTTCTGAGAGAAAATAATGGTCATAGATTTAGCTGGGGGCTGTTTCAGTCTTTTCATGTGGTATGTACCTGTTTGTGAATAGAAGGAAGGCCTCTGGCACCACGCAGGTCTGCAGGTCTGGGAGGAGCTCCATCCCCATGGGACAGGCACAGCTGACCGCCCGCCGCCGCCAGAAACACAGATGGCTGCAGCCGCCGTTTTCCACCGCACAGCCGTTTGTACCTGGACACGGGCTGTTACTTTTCACCGTTCCACATTTTTTCATAATTTCTCTACATGAAAAAAGTCTTACCGTGTGTTTCTGTGACTTTGGTCGCCTTCAGCCCCATCAGGTCTGGCAGCTGGTCGATGATGATTTCTCTCACAGCTGTAGCTTTGTGAACCCTCTCAATGCTTCGTCTCTGCCAGTCAGTCCAGTAGATGTAATCCCCCAGGAGAGTGAAACCAAAGATATGAGGCAGCTTGTCCTCCAGCAGAGTCTTTCTGCCCGTCCCATCCACACTGATCACCTGAGACACACAGGAAGACGTGGAGACAAAAACAAACTTTTAGCGCTACTGTGGGCTAATGGGAGTATTTTAAAGATACTATCACATCATTGAGGAACCAAAGACTGTTGAAAAAGCAAAAAAAAAAACTCTTTAAGAATAAATAATATTTATTTCAAAAACACATCAAAGGAGAATAAAGATGCTGATTTAACTTTCTAGGAAGTCTTAGGAAACCTGCACACACTGGCACAGGACCTGAAAGCTGCTTCTATGACCATGATGGTACTATGCTTGAATTGATGGCAGACTTCTATGACCTGATAGAAAATATACAAGCTGTTTAGACACCCAACAATGCAGATGACTGGAAGCCAATATCCAAGCAACCTGGTCTTCCATTACACCTTTGCAGAGCCACAGGTAGATGGCCTCCGTGCCCCTCCACACTGATGCTGGAAATAATGCAAAAAGAAGCCCAACCAAGTCCCGGTATGTGCACAGAAATGACCACTGTGCCTAACATTGTGCTAAAAAATTAAAATATTATTTGATTTGTCGCATGTGATGTTCAAATTTGGGATGTTCAATTTTTCAGGCATTAAATTTTAGGTTGTCGTTTTATAGTTCATAATCAACAAAATTATGGTAAATAAAGGATATAATGTTTCCACCTGTATGTAATATTTCTATACAATTCCCTTTCAGGTAATCTATCTTTTGATATCTAGTTATCCTGTGTTTGACGTGTCTATGGATGTAAACTTCTGCTGATTGTATTGCACATGAATTATTGTTTTCTTGATTGCTTGAAATAAACCATATCCAATCCAATCCATAGCTAGATAAATGGCAATACTGCCGATAATGCTGGTGTGACAGCTGTAAGCTGAATGTGGTTGCTGAAGATGCTAAAGCTGACAGCTGAAAATGCTGAAGACGAAAGCTTGCTAAAATACTAGCTAATTGTTAAATTAGGCAAAAAAAATTGAATTTTGCCAAAACAGCTAGCATAATGATAAAACATTAGCTTAACATCAAATTAGCATAAAAACTGAAAAAGGTGTCAAATTTTGCCAAAATAGCTAGCATAAAGTTTAAATATTAGCTAAATTTCAAATTAGATAAAAAAATGGAAAATGTATATATTAGCAAAAAAACAACTAGCATATTGCTTAAATAAAAGATAAATTCCAAATTATCTTAAAAAACCCAGTAGCTGTTTAACGTTTTAAAGTTTGAATGGTGTCTCTATATGAAAGCGTGTGGAAGTTCACATGTTTCGAAGTGCAGGATCTCAGCAATTTAAATATATATTCTTGTGGAGTATATTTAGCTCAATATTTCAAAAACAAACTGAATGTTTTGATACAGAGATGGCTGAAGTCGCTATGAGTGTGATTGAATTTTTATGTGCCAAAACATGTATGGAAAGGTGGAGGAGAATCACTGTAGTGTAAAAGTTGTAAAGCATTCACACAATAAAGATGACTGACAGGATTTTTTTAAGTTCTCATTTGTTATGTCACTTTTTTGGAAGTAGTATTTTTTAACTGTTTTTTCCTCAGGATTTTGGGTTAAAAGAAAAAGAACTGTCCATCTTCTTAACCCAAATGTCCCTTTCAGGGTCACAAGAGCCTAACCTGGCTTCTGTTGGGCAAAGGCAGGGTGCATCCTGGACAGCCTGTCACAGGGTCACACAATCACACTCTCACACACACTTACAGTCATGTCTAGAGACACTTCAACGTCACTAATGAACCCATGAAACATGTTTTTGGACGGTGGAAGGAAGCCGGAGTGCCCGGAGCAAACCCACGAGAACAAGCAAACTCCACACAGAAAGGTCCCAGCTGGCTTTGGAACCTTGTTGCTCTGAGGTACCACAGTGCAGCGGTTTTGATGAAAGTTTTAATGACCTTAAAATACATGTACAAAACTAAACTAACCAAATGCCTTGCATGTCTATGGATCCCAGCAGTGTCAGTTTTAGTGTGTGTGTGTGTGTGTGAGAGTGTGCATGTCTCCAAAACAGAAACTGAGACCTATAATTGAGAAAGCTGCCTCTGGCTCGTCCTCCCCCTTATTGCTGGGGCTAATACTGGACTAGCATTGACTAAAATAGGCTCACTTACTTTTAGACACACAACAGAAATCAGCACGAGAGCACAGGATTGTGCCTGGCTGTCTGACCATACCGGAGAAACTTAGAAACAGAAGGAATCCTGCATGTGCAGACATCATCAGAGCCAGCACAGAAAAAAACCAATGTGGTGAATCCTAACTTTAGATAGGACCAAGATTTAAAAAAAAAAAAAAAATGAGTGATAAAATAACACACAAGGCATCAGAGGGTTCCCCTGCGTGTGACAGCAACGTATTTTGCAGCTTGAATTGGTTTGCTTTGACCCGATCAGGACAGAATAGAGGGCTAACGTGCAGCAAGTGTGTGGACAGCTGGAGGTTAGACAGCAAACCAGCTGAAGGTCTTTCTTTTTAACAACAGCTTCCTTCTGCCAGCAACAACAACTGAAGCGGGCAAACGCTACAAAACCAGAAAAGACAGAACATGACAGGGGATGAGTGCCAAGGAAAAGAAAAAACTTTGGAATTTCATGGCCAGAGTTTTTCTTAGGGTGTATTCAGGCTGGAAAAGTCCATTGGTCCAGACCCGAGTCTGTTTAATTTGGTCTGGATCGAGTCCCGAGCCTTGTGCTTGGTCTGTATTCAGACTGCCATGTATTGGACATTTCTGTTTTGAACCAAAGCTTGTAAACAATACCATGTGACTAAAGATCTATTCAGTCGTTGGCCAGGAATTACAAGGACGGGACAACGCAACTAGAGACGGAATAATGGAAGTGCTATGCTTTGCAGTCCTTGTCGGGATAGTTCACTGATTCAAACTGTCTGTTTCAATGTCAGGTACAACACTTTTTAGTTTAGTACAATGGAGGGGAGACAGTTTACGGAGGAGGCGGTGGCTAAAAAAGTACAGTGTTTAAGTGTTTATGACGTATAGATATTTTAATGAGTTGGTGTTGCATCACTGCTCCACGTTTGTCCGCGGTTCTGTTTACATCCCATAATACCCAGCTACGGTGGTCGTTTTGGTTCAGTTGTTCCACTCTTAACACTGAGTCTATTCAGACTGAGGAAACTTAGAGCAAACTGGAGCTCAGTCCGATTGGAAACCACCTCAAAAGACAGGTCCGAGTGGATCCACTTGGGTGTATTCAGATTGAAAATTTGTTCTGGACTATGTGAGGAAATGAACTCTTGTTCACTTTAAGCGAACCAAATGAATACAATCTGAATATACCATAAATCTCCTAAATTTCACAGCACAGTTAGATTTCTATTGGTTCTTAATGTTTCACTGAATACAGAACAAGAGGGTTAGGGGAGAGACCAGAAATCAGAAACACTCAAATAGTCTGTCTATTCACTCGCCCAGTATTCCAGCCAGCCAACCATACGTCAATGGAACCATCCATCCATAGCTTCATTTCAGGCTCTCTTTACCACAAGGCTATAGTTTGCATTACTGCTGATGCTGTGCTCTTGGTCAGTCTCACACACAAACCTTTCCTCAGTGATCAGAAACTAAAAGTCATCGATCTGGGGATGACACTCATTAGAACTTTTTCCACCAGAGAACCACATCTCAAATGTTGGAGCTGCTGCATTATTGTATTTAAAGTCCCTTTAACTTTGATTAGACTTTTAAATGAAGTAGTCCCTGTCATCAGTGCTTTAAGTGGACAACAAGAAGTGGCGGTGCTCACTTTATCGGAAGTCGAAACATAAAATAGAATCTTGAATGTAAATATTAATCGATAAAAAGTCCTTTTTTCAACGTGTCTTAATATGAAATAAGAAAGAGGGAGCTCAAGTCTAGTCTAAAAATAAATGTAATCAAACACTAACATGTGTTTGTAAAATTATTTTAATTATTTTTTTCATAAAAAAAATTTAATTATTTTAAAGTTGAAGACGAAACTTTGGTTGGTGATTTTTATTTTTATAAGCTACAACCAGAACAGAGAAATAGTGAAAAACAAATGTTAAACAAAAAAGTCCAAACACATAACCTCAGAGTGAAATCTATT
>NC_050517.1:899791-938707 GCF_002922805.2 Oryzias melastigma
ACCCAGTGGTACTTCCTATATGGAACACGGAAGGAGGGGGCTTGCTTTGTCCAGTTATTTTATATACAGTCTATGTATGGAACACGGCTTGCTCTGTCCAGTTTTTTCTTACACAGTCAATGGTCATTACCTGGCTGTGTGAGGCGTCAGTCTGAGAGTCCGCCTCCGTTTCCACCCGTGTTCTTTTAACACCCCGTAGCCACGAGATCATCATTGGGTTTTCATTCACGCTAAAGTAATTTCTTGCTTATTACATTGCTCAGACCAGTTTGTGTTGACGGCGTAGTGTAGAAATCTTGAGACCGCTCGACCCCACCCCCCTTGCTATATGCCAAGCGCAATTAATTGTGGGATACCTTTACTTTTGTTTTTCTAGGTAAATTCGATTTTAAATTTGGGTTTTTGTCTACGTGAGTTGTTGTCTGGTTGTGTTACTCTGTTTTTCTCTCTATTATTTTATCCGGATGTGTTTACTTCTTTTTGCACCATAAGTGAGAGAGAGGGGAAGGATAATCAGGAGCTTGTGTTGTCCTGCTAGAACAGTGTACTTGTAGGTGAAAAAAGAAAAATTAGATACTCTACCAGATCTCATAGGGAGGAATTCTAGCAAGTGCTTCATGATTCGTTTTGCCACGGAAGTCAAAGTAGAGCACCGGACGGTCCCAATTAGGTGAGAAGAGGCGGTGCTCTAACGTGTGTTTGAGAGAAGTCCCGGTGCTCAGCACCGGAGCGCACCGGCCCACTTAAAGCACTGCCTGTCATGAGTTTAATCCAATCCTTATATTGAAGCTTGTGGGGAGATTTCCAATCTCTTGGAATAAGTCTTGCAGCCACCATAAATCCAGCCACCACAAGTCCAAACAGTTCTTTTGGGAATCCAGGAGGTCTCGCAGACGAATCTGAGCTGCTGGTTCTAAAGCTGTTGCTTCAAACTCCTCAAGGGAAAGGTGGAGGCCCAAGAAAGCAGAGATGGGATTCTGAAATGTCCAAAACCATCCTCCGTTTGGCTGCAGTCAGAAATCTGTTCACGAAAGTTCCGAATCTGTGATGAAAACAATCCTGGTGTAGTTGATAGTTGATCTCTCATTAAAAACAAGTCTGACTTCTAGCTGGTGATGTGAATCGAGCTCTTGCTGGGTTGGTATGGAAGTGTAATGGTCTGACCATGTATCCCATACTCCTACATGACAAGTTTCAGAGATATGTTCACAATCAAACAGAGATTTCAATTTCAAATAAATTGTGACAGTAAGTCATGTTTCCCACTGCCGGTTTACTCATTTGAATATCTCTTCAAAGAGTGAGGAGGAGCTCGGCAAAAAATAAAGCATTGACTTTGATCAGCCTGCAGTCAGAGTTTCTTGACCCTTCAACAAAAAAATCCACTCATTTATCACTGTGACAAAATTGGACATGGCTATCAGAGTGAAAGGAGGACAGAGAGACTCCCCTTCTTTCCCCTTTCCTCCTCCTGCACTCAGTCTTTCTCTTTGCCAGCTTTTTCAAGAAGAATTGAGCACAGGGAGCGTGATTTTTCTTTTGCCCCGTCTGTTTCCATTTAGAGTGTGAGAATGCTTCATTTAATGATGGACATGGAGTGGGGGAGAGACAAAAAGATAGAAAGAAAGCCAACAGAAAAGCAACAAAGGTCTCATCAGACACGCAGGGAGGAGTCAAACCGTCCCAGGACAGTTCACATACGCTCACAAATGGATATGCTCAGATAAGACATAATGAAGCATGCCGGCTGGGATGAAGCGCCAGGAAAACAGAAGGATCCCACAGAGCCGCATGCAGAGCCCAAACCCCAGCAGCAATCAGGAATTCAGCGAAAACTCTCAACTCAAGTCCTCATGAAAGAAAACACCGACATCTGCTTCATATTTCTGCTCTGTAAAGCACCTGACTTCAGCAGCAATAAACTGCAATATGTCCGGATTTGGGAGCTTTACAGAGCATTCCTGAAAGATCAAAAATAAAAGTTTTGTGAAAACTGGCATGCTCCAAAACTGCAAAAATTAACACTAACAGAAGAGAATAAGCAGTGAAGCACAATGGCATCAGTGAAAGTCATCTGAAGGCCACAACACATCCACTACATGTATGTTTTTGATAGAATAGTTTGAGTTCCTAATCTCTGCACACAGTCACCATGATCCTACACAAAGGGGAATCTGAGAGAATCCTGTCCATCCTCAGAACTCATCCCACGGATGGCAGTCAGCTGTTTTCACTGGCAGCCATGAACGCTCTGACAGAAGATAATCAGAAACCCAACGTAAGCCATGGATAACAGGTCATTTCTGAGGATGAACCGGGTGGTTTTCTTTCCAATCCTCATTGAACACATTTTCCAAGTCTGCTCTTTCTTACACATGGAGGAAAATGTCCTTGTTGCAGAAGCTAACTTCTATCTGTCTTGTCTTACAACTGATGTTCCAGTGATTTTTTTGTTTGTCTTTTACATATTCTCTCAGGCATCAGTTCATCATGGCGTACCCCCTCCATTACTCAGCTTGTTTCTGCAGGACACTTCTTCTATCTCAGGACAGTTTTAAACTCCAAAGTGGTCAAAATTACCAAATACACCAATAATCTTTTGGCGTTATCCAATATTTCTACTATTATGAGTCTCTTTTTT
Source organism: Oryzias melastigma (assembly GCF_002922805.2). NCBI lineage: Eukaryota > Metazoa > Chordata > Actinopteri > Beloniformes > Adrianichthyidae > Oryzias > Oryzias melastigma. The sequence continues at coordinate 902,433 of NC_050517.1, forward strand.
TGTTTTAATATGGATGTTTCAGTGTTTTTGTGTTAGATCCTTTCTTCTGAGACACTAACCAGTTATTGTAGACTGGTTTTCTCTCCACGGCATTTTCAATATCTGGCTGGAATTACCTGGACTGATGTTTCCTGCTTTATCAACGGCTCCTTGATAGAACTTCTGTTGTGAAATGGCAATTTATATCTAACTGAATTGAAAATGTAGAAACTGTGTAAATAAAATGTAATTAAAGTATTTTTTCTTTTTACGTTTGCTTTATTTCTAACTTGTATAATTTTGACAAAAAATATTTTTATGGAGAGTAAAATATTGAAAGTTATTTAAAGTTTGTGTTAATTTATTCTGGAATAAATTCTTGCCTGTTTTTATCCATGTTTATGTTAAAAAGTTAAGTTTTGAGAGTTTAAAAAATTAGTTTTAGTATGTTTAGTGTGTTCGACCTAAGTTGTGTTTTGGATATTGCACCCAGTGTGTTATTGAGTTCAAACAAATTTCCAGTCGTCAGGTTGGCCCTCACAACAGACAGAAATATGTTCTCACAAACAGCTTGGAGACATACAAAAACTTTTAGGAGAGCAGATTGATTTTTGCAAAACAAACAGAAAAAAGTCTGAAGAAAATCTTCCAAAAAGAGAGTTCAGAGTGACTGCAGCATATTACCACTAGGGCGGCGCCCTATTTTCAAACTACAAAACCCTGTTCAGGATTCCACCATAAACAGCTCCCTGCTTCCCATTCCACACACACCACCCTGACCATATGGATGAACAGTGTTTGAATGAATAGTGTCACACATTCAATTTGCATGACAACAAAGCAGTGGTTTCATATGTGTGTTAATGCAAAGAAAGCAACACATCAGTCAAAGGCCTCTCCTACACACACTCTCCTTTTAAAGGAAGGCAGCCTGAGCGGTAACTTCAGATGGCTTTCTCCTCCACGGAGGAGGAGGAGGAGGAGGAGTCACATTTCTTTAAAAAGACACCAGGGAGGGAGGGAGGGAGGGAGGGAGGGGAGCAGTGAGGTTCCAGCATTCCTCCACAGTCTTTTATCATTCTGGCCTCTTTCAGGGAGGAATCCAGAGCGCTGTTCAGTTTTCAGGAGACACCTAAGTCACGCAACGCAGGTTTTTTCCAGCCCTTCATCACACCAAAAAAGGTCAACGTCCTGGAAATGACGAGTCAAAACCATCGGCAGCCCAACCAAAACATGAAACCTGGCGTCACCCCGCCTTCTTCACCTTTAACCAAGTCTTCAAACGAAACCGCTCTTTTGTCTGAAAAAACATAACACACACGAGTGTACACACAAAACACACCCAAACACAGAAAAACACAAGGAAACATACCGAAACACAAACACACACACACACAAAAATATATATAAACATAATCAGGATTCAAATGATCAATGAGGGACAAAGCATCAGGTATTCTGTTCTGCACCGGAGAACGTTTAACTTCATAGTCCGCTCGGTGGTGCTGGTATGCATGAGTTTGGACTCAAGGCCAGCTACAGAGCTGCTCCAGAAGATGGTTCACTTTGGTTTGATCAAACTTGTCTATATGTCTTAAACTGACAAAGCAAGTCAAACTCCTCTGACAAGAATACAGTTGTCCGGGTAATGCCTTACTAGAGACATGGAAGTGTGGCCCAACTATCGAGAAGAAAGATATGGAGCACCACTTATTTGTTTCAAACGGAGTCCACTTAATTTGTTCTGGATCGATTCCTGAACCTTGCGTTTGGTCTACATTCAGACTGGAGTCAAGAGGACTATTCTGTTCTGAACTAAAGCTTGTAAACAAAACCACATGACTAGAGTTCTCTTCAGTCATTGGCCAACAGTTACGGGGTGGGTCAAAACAAAATGAGAAAGATGGAGATGCTGCACGTTGCAAATCCTTGCCGGGATAATTCACTTATTAATGCTTTTAATTTCGTTGATAAATTTTGAACGCCTCTTTCAACGTCAGATACAACACTTTTTACTGCTATTTTAGTACGGTGGAGGCATGCTGGGAAGGCTATGGCTACGAGGTATGCTAATAGGTGTTTATGACAAATAAATTGTCGAGAAAACAGTGAGAAGCAATGTGCATCATGTTAAAAGTTGTTTTAATGAGTCTGCATTCATCCCACCACATCATCATGAGTTGATGTTGCATCGCTGCTCTACGTTTGTCCACTAATGACCGGCTATGGTGGCCATTTTGGTTCAGTTGTTCCACTACAGTATGGACCGTATTCAGACTGAGGAATTTGTTATCTTCACTGGTGTTGGTGGCAGACATAAAATCCTGTCCACCTTTATCATGGGAGATATCACGCATTAATGTAAGGGTGAGGCCATCTGGACCCCAGAAGAGAGCACGAGAGTTAAGTTTTTAGACAAACATCGGCACAGTTTGTTCACTAAACATGCCGAGGTCTAAAGTTATGACACTTATTATATACTCTATTACCCAATAGTCACTCAAAGGCCAAGATGTGAACAAAATTGTCCTTTAGAACACACCCCTTTATCTCATCAAAAAATATTTTTCAATTCACCTGTGCCATGAGAGTAAATACTGCCACCTACTGTTAGAGAGGTAAATAAGCATCAGCTCTCTGCCAAAGGTTGTTTACAGACAATGTTAGAGCTGGACATGAAGACGTCCGACCAGAGATCAACTGCCCTCCAACACAGATGGTACAGAATGACAGATGAAAGTAAACCCTAAAAATAAAACCCTGAGCATTGAAGCATCTTTAATAAAACCAGCAGAGCCAATCAAATAAAGATTCAAGAAACAGTCAAGCTAACTCAGGTGCAAATACTCAAATGTAACTTGATTGCTTTTTCTAGGTTGCTTTGGAACCACGTCTCTGTCACTGGTATAAAACTCTTCCAGCGACCATTCAGTTTCATGGGTGTGTGCATTTGAAACACTAAACAAAACCCAATTCCACACCCAGGAGAGAAAGACATTTCTTTACCCCCAACAGCAATTTCTTTTCAGCAGGATAAAAACAAGCCTAAATTATGGGAGAAGCCCTTTGAGGTGGGTCCTTTCAACCTGACAGAGGGTGGGAGGAAGGGAGAGCAGACTGCCACCGCTTTCAATTGGTGAGCATTCAGCCAGAAAGCTCAGGCATTCACTGTTTTGTTGAACTCTCATCCCGGCCCTTCTATGCAGCCACGAAAATATGCTAACACAGGCGAGTGTTCATGAGATATGGTAGCTCAGCTGCAGGCGTGCCACCGCCATCCTGGAGCTCTGAGGATGACGGGCAGATCAGAGGAAAGAGCCGCCGGAGTAAACAGAGAGGGCAGGAAAAACAGATGAAGGAGGGCACGCCGGGGTGGAAGTGTCAGACTCTGACAGGGCCAAGGCAGGTGGAGGACTGCTACAGTGACCCGCAGTGTATGGAGGAGCACCTGTAGCCCCACCCCAATTGAATGTTTTGGTGTCTTTCAAGTTTCTCGCACAAATCCAACATGTTTGCTAAAAAGCGGCACTGAATCTCTGTGTTTTAACTGGAATGAGCAGGGGTGTCAAATTCAATCGCACAAGGAGCCAAAATCCAAAACACACCTTAGGTCACGGGCCAAATAGGATAAACATTTATCAAACACTCTAAAACTACATTTTTAAAACTTTAAAACTGTAACTTATAATTTACTGACTAGATGTATCGCATTACGTGCAATAATGCTAATGTGAACGCTGTCAGCTGAATTTGGCTGCTGAAGATGCTACTGCTGATAGCTGAAGATGCTGAAATTGATAGCTAAAAACACTGAAACTGATAGCTGAAATCCCTGAAACTAATAGCTCAAATCACTGAAGCTAATAACTGAAAACGCTGAAGCTAGTAGATAAAAAAGCCGAAGCTAATAGCCAGCTAAAAGATTATTTAAATGCCAAATTAGCCTAAAAAAACTAAATAAATATAAAATAAATAATCAACTTAATAATCAACTTAAACCTTTAATAACTAGTCATATTTTCCTCTACACAAAATTATTTTTGTCAAAATTATCCATTTTAAAAATAAGCGCAAAATAACATGAATGCAACAAAATAAAATTGCGGTTGCTTCAGCGAAGTGCATTAATTTTTGATAATGCACACTGCATCAGGCATTTTCCTGCTTTTGTACCATGACCAGAGTGAATACTCGATTCTGATTGACTGCTGGGTGTGGATTAAAAAGTGATAAACCATGGTGTTAATGCACACCTAAAAAAGAAGCTCCGATCACACAGCCCAAACATTCTGTATCCCTGCGCAGGCCTCTTTAAAACAAACTTTCGCTTCATATTCTGGACAAAAACCAGCAGTTAGAGGTGAACTTTCTCTCTGAACTGATGCTTTTATACCATTTTTTTTTTTTATACCACTTTCCTTTGTAAGGTAAAGGAGTTCATATTGACAAATTAGTCAACCCCCGTCCCATCATGTTAGGCTTATTTTCGGTATATATTTTTTGAATGAGTTATCCTACTCATACGACACACATCACTCAGAATACTGAATGATGTAGTCTTCTGTCTCACCACAAGGGGGCGTTTCCGTTTTACAGAGACTGAATCTGATTGTGTGCCGTTTGTGTTCTAGCTGCTCACTAAAGGTTTAACTTCAGAAAAAGAAAAAAAATCCACATTTGTTTGGGTCTTCCTTTCAAATGTGCAACACTTTGCCGCTGCTGTTGAGTTGTGTGTTGGCTTTCGGCTAAGTGGGATGTTGCCATGTTACCGTGACAACAAGCTGCATCACATATCAAATAGTGCGCTTTTTGTGAAAACATGATCTAAACCGAAGAAATAACAAGAATAAAGTACTAAATATTGATTGCATATGTATTTCTTTCGTGAGTGGCTATTGGTAAAAGTGGGATAATACTCTTCGAAGTGTGCATTATGAGAAATTAACACAATTAACTGCTTCGCTTCAGACGGTTAATGCCTCCGCGTTGTGCGTTAATTTTTCATAATGCACATTTCATCAGATTTTATCCCTTTCATAATATAATCCAAAAGTTGCCAAAAAAAAACTCTCCAGGAGTCGAGGCTGAAATCAAGAACTCTGAAGGAAAGAAGGTCCTCCTAAAACAGATCAGAAATCAAACACTGCACTGGCTTCAGGTTAGTGGTGATGTGGTCCATCTCATGTTCATCATCTGCTCGACTGTGGTAATGACCTTCTGGCTATGCATGCACTTCCTGTGTCATTCTGGACAGATCTCAGTGTACAGTTAAGAGGTAAAACTAAAGGTGCATTCACACTGGCAGGTAAGTTCTCACCCTGTGTGACACTGTCACCAAGGATGGCACAGGACATTTACAGTTCCACTGCAGACCAGCCTTTGCTGTTGTTTCCAGGAATTTTGAATATAGACTGGTGACCAAAAGAGTTCACAGGAAACCGCAAAAACCCGAATGCTTAAAAACGTTGGAAATGTTAGCTTAAATGAGTGCCATATGGACACTGTGGGTGTAGCCCGCCTTTACCCAACAGTAGCTGGGATAGGCTCCAGCAGCCCCAAAAAGGATCCAGCAGATGATGGATGAACAATCAGCACCAGACACTAAGGCTGTCGACTCATCAAAGGTCTTAATGTTGTACACATCTTCCATATGAGGTAGTTTCAGAACAAAAACTAGGTGAACCACCGTCACTTCCCGTCCTGAAATGTTCTCTGTTAATTTAGTTTCTTCCTGTCAGGCATCTCTGAACCACAAAGCAGCTTAAAGAAAACCCCCCTACCTCTATTTTGTCTGTTTTCGCATCTCCCCAGTACAGCTTTCCTGTAGCGTAGTCCAAAGCTAATCCATTGGGCCAGCCCAGAGAGGTGTTCAGCAGGACCATCCGGTCTGTTCCATCCAGGTTGGCACGCTCAATTTTGGGACGCTCCCCCCAGTCGGACCAGAACATGTAACTGAAAGCAGATACAGTGTCATTAGAGGCAGTGTACTCTGCTGTCCTACAAATGTGTGACTGAAACAGCATTACAAATGTGTTCAGAGCAGCGAGTTTCTGAAAGTGGAGTGACAATCATCACTGACCCCTCCCCATTCTGCCTCCAAATCAATTTTTCCCGACCAGTTCAATGATAGTGAACATGATGTCTAATTGTGTGAAAAGGTGAATTGTTTTAGTGATACAACCGAAAAGAATAGATTTTAAACTTCAGACTTTCACAACTTCAGCTAACCTTAGCTTGAAACATTACTGCAACTTTAAATATTCAGCAGATTTTGGACTCTATGTTATAAATTCATTAAGGTTCATATGTCTTAGCATGAAATCTTTCTTGATTTTATTTCTTAAAAGAAATCTTGACTAAAAGAAGAAATAAAAAGAATGGAGTGAATGATACCACTTACCCATTCACAGGATCCAGCACGATGGCTCTGGGTTCATCCAAGTTCTCAGAAATCAGAATTTTCCGAGAGGTTCCATTGAGCCTTGTGACCTGAAAATGACATGGGAGACGATGCAGCATGAACCTGTTTACATTATTGACACAGTTTCTAAGTTTTTAAGCAATAGTCAGCTGCTTTCTTGAACTCGCTTAGCAGTGATGATCCACAGAGAGACAGTAAAGGTCAGACACAGATCACGCATGTGAAGCTCGGTCAACGCTGTTGACGTATAGCTTGACGTAAAATAATAAAAAAATGTGTCATAAATAACAGAGCTTAATTTGAAAGAAAAGCTATTTACTGTCATTTAGACTGTGGTTAACCCTTTAAAATCAGAGCTTTAATAGTGAAGTGTCCATGCTAGGAGTCTTCAACCTGCGGCTCCAGATCCACATGTGGATCTTTCATCTCTCCATTGAGGCTCCTTGGACAAACATAAAATAAGTCATGGAGACTGCTGATCCAACCATGTCGACCGACTGAGTCAGCAGCTCCCTGCTAATGGCTGCTTAACCAAAACTATTTAGAGAAAACAAATAAACAAAGCCTGAAAGCCAAGACTACCAAAGTCCAACCTCAAACTAAAATAGCAAAACCCAGCAGTTTAAGACTGCTGAGGACAAAGAGGGAAAAAAAGAAGAAAAAAAAGAAAAGAAAATTAAAAGTATTTTTTAAAGTAAGCATTACTTAATTACATTTGTAGGTTTTAACATCCCTGTTGACCTGAAGACCTCTTGTTTGTTCAACTCTACCTCCAGAATGAACAGATATATATATATATACACATACATTTTGAGAGATACTAGGTTCTTTTTGTATTTTTGCCTTTTTTGTGCCAAAAAATAGACATAATTCAAATTTCTTATTTAAAAAAGAATGCCATGAAAGAAAATCCAAATTTCCTAAAGACTAGACTATGCGGCTCCTTCTAGGTTTTGATCAGTAGAAAAAGATCCCAAATGGCTCTTTTACTGTTAAAGGTTGCTGATGCCTGGTCTACACAATCAACATAAATCTGCTGATCCTGTTACAAAAATGTATTTAAATTTATACTGTTGCATAATTGCCCAAAGCTGATATCAAAAGCCCCTTTTCTCCATATCAGAATCAGCTGATTTGCTGTAATAACGTAAACAGTCGGGAGTTACGGTAGGTCTGGATGTCGCTGGCAACATTTCTGTTCTAAAAAGGTTAACATAATGTAAGGCCCAGACCTATTCTTCACTCATTCGGATATTTGAGATCACAACATTACTCAACAAAAATTTGTAAATGTACCGTTTTATTTTGAAAGTCCAGTATTTGTTTCTAATTTCTAACAACTTCTTAATGTTTGCTTGATTTATGTGAACTGATGTGATTGTGCTGTAGCAGAATGGCCAAATAAAAGACACTTCTATCATCTTACAGTCTGCTGTGAAAACACTGACTGCCCTCTAAACCCCTGTGAACATTCTTGGGGCGTCTGGGCTTTAACACACACAGGGATCACTGCTACATGTTTCTTAACTCTACCTCAATGCGATCGGTGCCGGTGTCAGTCCAGTAAAGGTTCCTGGACACCCAGTCCACTGCGATGCCATCTGGGTGGTTGATCTCTGTAGTGACCAGCATCACGGCATTGCTGCCATCCAGGCGGGATCGTCGGATGGCTCGAACCTCATCGTCCGTCCAGTACACGTACCCTTCAACAGGGTCATAGTCTATAGCTATGGCATGGCGGATCCCATCAACCTGCAAGAGCAAAGAAACAACAAGAGGTTAAACTTTGACCCAAGAGGTCGACAGAAAGTCTGCTGCACGGTGAGAACTTACCTGCAGCACTATGTCAGTGAAGTCTGGCAAGTCAAGCGAGATTCTTCTCAGGTCCGTACGTCGAGCCAGCAACAGAACCTGCTCCGCCCCTGAAGGAGAAGGATCGAGTCACTATTGACGATGACAAGAAGGTCTGGAGGTGTGGAGGTGACATTATCAGATCACCTTTTTGTAAACTAGTACATCACTGAATGAAAATCAGTCCGCCGTTTGAATCTGTGGGGTTTTGATTTTAATGACACATAAAAAATATGGTGGATGTAAATCTCAGTGAGGTAAACAAAAAGCCTCAGAAAAGTTCAACTGTGTTCTCTGACTTGTTCTTCTTCTTTTGTTGATCTAGCACTACAGTACATTAAACCTCTGACTTCATCAAGACTCGAATTAAAACCAAGGCCCAATATAGGTTGTGACCTCCCCTCCAAAATGTGAAAGCCACTAAAAATACACATTTAAATAAAGAAAAAATAAGTTAAAAAATAAAGTAAGGATGGACAGACAGACATGAGTGGGTGCAAACGAGTGTCCTGTTGGTGCCTTTCCAACCTGGCAAACGCAGAGGGAAGAGCCAGGCAGAGCATTCAGACATAAAACTTTATGGACATATCACATAGATCAAAGGAGAAGATAGATATATGGATACACGAACTGATATGATGATGACATGTTTTTTAAGCATTTTAGGAGTTCAGAGATATATGACACCCCAAACTCTCAGCACACCAGACCCCCCACCCCCCACCTCCCAATATTCTGCCTGCACCCAATGTTATGTTTTATTTCTTAAGCTTAAGAATGATCAAATGTATGAATTAGTAAACAGGAAACCAACTATTTAAGTGTTTGTCAGCTTTAAATAATAGTACAGTGATTGAATGATGATATCCAATATGATTAAAAAGTCTCTGAATTGATTCCATTAAGACATCCAAAGGTTTTTTTTAATACAGGAAATGACATTAATGAAATAAGATCAATCTTAGCTCAGCTGCTGGTCCTGTTCGGTCCCTGACTAGGAAGAAGTTTCTGCAGCTACTCCACGTTAACACAGCAGCCATTTACAAACTCTTTCATGAGTCCTGCTTCTTCAGCTTCACGCTGTGGTTTATACCACACAACACCAAAGTCACTTTAACTCTCTTTGGTCTGTGGACAGTCCATCTGCATTCATACTGAAGTGAACCACACCAGAGTTCATCTGCAAGTGAAGAGAGACCATCAAGTGGACCAGAATTCAGGTGAAAGTTTAGACCTGCTAAACCAGGAGGACCATCAGAGGGAACCAGCACTGGTGGGAATTAGTGCTGCCACAAACAATGATTGTATTAGTCGACTAATCAACGATTATTTTTTCAGATCAGTCGACTAATCAGGTCATGAGCAAACTGGATGAAAAGCACACATCTTAACCACCATTAGCTTTTAACTAACTTAAAACTAGATATATAGTATTAGTTGTGATAATGCTAGTGTGAATGTTGTCAACTGATTTTGGCTGCTGAAGATACTAGTGCTGGTTACTGAAGATGCTAAAGTTGATAGCTGAAAACACTTAAGCTGATAGCCAGCTAGAATATTAGCTAAATGTCAAATTATCCTAAAAAACTGAAAAAAAGCCTAAATTAGCTAAAACAGCTAGCATACAGATGAAATATTAGCTAGACTCCAAAATAGCCTTAAAAATATCCTAATTTTGCCATAATTGTTAGCATGTAGCTGAAATATTAGCTAAACTTCCAAATTAGCCTAAAATACTGAAAACATACTAAATTAGCCAGAACAGCTAGCATGTAGCTGAAATATTAGCTAAACTCCAAAATTGCCTAAACAACCTTAATAAATGCCAAAATAGTCCAAAAAGTTAGCAGAATGACATTATAACTTCCAGCTTTACTACACTCTGACTCCATATAATACAAAGTAATGACTAATCGACTATTAAATTAGTTGTCAACGATTTTAATAGTGGAATAGTCAACTGATCTTGGCAGCCCTGGTGGGATTCAAACCTGAAACAGGCGATTGCCTTGTCAGACATTTAAAACCATCATTTCCGGTGTGTTCACGAGTCTGTGGTGGTAACTATGTTCAATGGCTGCAGCTGGTTTGGCCAGCAGTCGAGGGGGGGCCTCGAGGCTTGCAGCTTTAATTAAATGTTGTAGTCTGCCCCATGATGCAGTGATGCAGAACACCCAGTCCTTGTCCAAACCAGTGATAAAATACATGCAGCAACTATTCCTTCTTCCATGTGAGCCTCCATTACCAGCTGATCCATCGTTACCTACATCACAGTGAAATCAATGAGTATCTGGGCTGGGGGGGGGTTACTTCTCGACCCCCTAGACTTTATTCGGAGATGCTTGAGGAACGCTGACTCGTGCACACACATGCACACGCACACAGTCTGGAGGCAGCACAATAACAAACGCCTTCAATTTAACTAGCCAAGCAAAACAAATTAGAAGCACAGACACAAAGACACACAGCCGCACAAACTGCTGCTGACACAATGCAGCATTGTTGTTTTATTGTCAGCAGTGGGTGGGCAACTGGCTGGCGTGCTCCATTCACATTTAATATATTCACACAACAGCCAAACAGACACACGCAAACCTAACAGTGCTGCTGCTGCTGCTGCTGGAGGAATAAGGCTCCTTTGTCTCAGCATCCTGGGAATCCCTTCCGTTTCTTCCACACGGATCTGCTTTACATGCCCCTCCCATCCTCAGACACATCAGTAATTCTGACGCCTCTGTACAGCTGAAGCATCACTACCAGAAAACAATGAGGAATCTGAACAGCCCAACAAAAAAACTGTCCTCAGAAAGGTTTTTGGAGGTATCAAACAACAATAATAATGCATATAACTACAGATGATTTGAAATCTTGCTTATTTTTTCACTTTACAGAAAGACTTACAAAATGTGCAGATTTCCTTCCTTAAGCGCCAGTTTTTTCTGATCAGCATCACGTCAAAGTACAAGAACTGCCAGGACACCATTTCCCACAATGCATTGTTTTGTAGTCTTCAAGGCAGCTTGCAGCCAGAACAGCGCCAGATTTCCAGCTGCACCTGCCTCTTTCTCGCAATATTTTCATGATGACAAGTGAAGTCAGAGTCAAAACTACCCAACATGCACCACAATCCAGGCAATCTGCGCAGCGCTGCGTCCGCCTGCATGATCTCAAACACACCTATTGTTTGGTACCACTCTGCCTGCATTACCGAGCGTATCATTCCGGACCTGATCTCTTATTTTTCTATCCTGCTGATTGCTTGCTGCCTGCCCTGACCCTCGCCTGGACTCTGGCAGCTCTAGTCTCTTCTTTGATGCTCCCGTGCTCGTGATTGACCCCTGTCTGTCTGACCCTGATTTAGCTTTGTGGACTTTTAGCTGTGCTTGATTCCTGCCTGAATGAATAAACCTGCTGCACATAGAAACAGCTGTCTGACTTTGTGACACAGGGAAGTGACATTGATTTAGTCGACAGTTTCAAGTACCCGGGTGTTCACCTCAACAATAAACTGGACTAGTCCCCCAACACTGATCTGCACAGGAAGGACCAAAGTCTCCTCTGGTCCTTCGCAGTGTGCTTCTATGAGACACTGAATAAGCTGGTCAGGAGAGCCAGCTCTGTGCTGGACTCTGTGGAGGAGGTAGGTGAGAGGAGCAAACTCAGATCCATCACGGACAACAACTCTGACCCATTGCAGCCGACTGTGAGAGGACTAAGAGGTTTCTTCAGCAACAGACACCCGAAGTGTAGGAACGAGCAATACCGCAGGTCCACCAACAGACTGCACAACTCCTCTGTATGACCAGGTCATCAAAAATGTGCTGTTGTTTTAATTACTTGTGTGTTTGTTTGCAGTGTGAGCTGTCATTCGTATTATTATTATTTTAAACAAGCAAATTTCTGCCTGTGAGAATAAAGTTCAATTAATTGATCTAAGTTTGATCTCACAACAGTTTTGCAACAAAATTAGCGGCCTTAACCTGTAGGATGAGTCATTTTTTAGTGACTCTGCAGTTTTTTCTGCTGGTCTGAAGACACGCAAACATGTCACAGCTTTTTTGTGACAGTGACAGTGGATGGAACAAGAAGAAAAGTTGATAAATCTGTCCTTTAAAACACGTTTTTAGCAGTAATTGTTCTGGATAACCGGGTTAACATCGGATTACCCGTGTGGCTTCAGGACCCATACCTGGCTTGCATGTCTTTCCATCCGCTCTGAGCTGGACCCCCGTGGGGCAGGTGCAGCTGTAGAAAGGCGGCACTGGTGAGAGCAGGCACAGATGACTGCAGCCTCCATTGTTGTCACTGCAGGGGGTCCGGACTGCAACCACAGAGCAGGAAGAGAGGGGGGCTTCAGATGTCAAACTTGACAACATGAACCACACAGCAGGAAAACATCCCGACACCTACTGAACCACATGAGAAACTAAACTTTCATTCCCACTGATGCAGATAGTAAGAACATAGCACCAAAGGAGAGATTCTTAAAACATTTGAAAGAGCCGATTCCATCCCGGGGCTGGCCCACTGATGATTTAAAACCTAACTAACCCTTTGAAGAAAACTGCATGTTTAACCCATGTCAAGGTGACATACACCTTTATCCTTTTCTTCTTCTGTTTGGTCTGCCGTGCATGTTACTATAGAGGCTCTCATTAGGGACTGAATGAATTTTCACATATCTTAAGCACCTAACACATCCCATAATCCCAGTATCATGCATCTCTGAGTAAAAACACTCTGCTGCTCAAATATAGTAAAAGGAAACGTTCAACTCACTGTAAGGCTGTCGGTACGACTCCAGAACCTGGATGCCCATGGGAGAGTAAATCCCGCCCAGGATCTCTCGCGTTTTGTCTCCTCTGTGTTTGTTGCAGGCGTGGATGGAGTGGGTCTGCCAGTCCGTCCAGAACAGAGTCTCGTTTGACAGCGTCAGTGCAAAAGGATGCGTCAGGGTGCCCTCCACCACGGTCTCACTGCAAGACCAAACACAGAGAGCTTCAGAGCTCCAGCAGCGCGCCCCACAACACTGAGAGGTTCTACTGAGCAGCGTTATGAGGGAGCAGACAGAAAACAACAGTGGTGGGCAACATGGAAAAAGATCATATACCACGATATACATTATTTTATATGACAATAACTGGTATGGCTCCTTTAAAAAGCAAAACAGTTTCAAGTTTCTTAGTAGGAAAACACATTTTAGCACAAAAGTTCAGCAATAAAAATAAACAAATAAAAACAATAGAAAGGGAAATGGCACGATAGACACTTTTCTATCGCCCACACAATATGTACCATCATATCACCTAGCACTAGATCACAACCCATCTTTAGAATTTTGGATAGATCTCTTTTATTGTGTTTTGTGCCTCTTAATTTGATCATTTTTTTAGCTTGGTCTGATCAGAAAACACTGGAAGAACTCTATGAAGTGAAAACCAGAAAAGCCAGTTGAGTCCCTGAACTCCCCAGCAAAGTTTGGCGCCTGGCTTCAGCCGAGGTCTACACTTTCACTGCACTTCCATAAAACACGGAGAAGTATGTGTCACTCAGCAGAGAGGGCTGAGGACTGTTTGCAGGAGTGGAAAATGCATTTGCATGCACACTCACATGCACAATCGCATGCATGCACGATCAAAGGAGGCCCGTATTTAGAATATCAACACTCCAGGAACTGAATTCATCAATCATCGCGATTGGTTTGGAGTGTTTGTGTGGTTTTGTGTGTGCGTGCCCATGTGAAGTGTAAAAGCAGACGTGAGCGGGGTTCAAGGTGGAAAAAAAAGAGGGAAAAATGTTCATTACTTCCAGATGTGTGAGCTCCATGTAGCTTTGTTCATGTGAGCCGATTCTTCAGAAAACAAATGATGAAAATTCACGGCCTGGTCTTAGAGCCCCCCTCTCCTCTGAAAACGACTCTTTACTTTCACTGAACTCTTGCAAAATTCACACAGTCACAAAACGTGGCCTCCAACCATCTGGGCTGCGACCTGAACCGACAAAAACCTTCTCCGTCTGTGACTTTAAGGCTGCAGCCTCACATGATTACGAACGCAGACGAATCCCCCCTCCCAAACTACTTTAGGGCACGCAGGCACGCACAGGACATGCCTCAGTAACTTCCTTTTCAGGTTGGAAGTTGTAAAAAAAAAGTGTTACAATTAAAACTAGAAAGTCTTCGTTCCTGAATCAGGAATCTTGATGCTTTCATAGTATTTTGCAGTTGTAACATCAAGTCTACACATGTTTTGCAAGTGCAAACAACATGTGTATGTACATCATGTAAACAAATATTATGAGGGATTTGCATGTCAACTTTATTTTGAAAGGAAATAACTCATAAAAGAAATCTAGTCAGTTGAGTGGGTCAAAGTTAAAGGTCTGAACTTGATCAGAGCTTTTCTACATTCCTGTACAGGTTTACGTTGGTTCTCTGTTACACACATGCAATGATCAGACCTTCCTGTTACTGTTTGTTCAGACTCTCTCGGGGCTTGAGCTCTAAAACCATCCTCTAGCACACATGTCAAAGTCAAGGCCCGGGGGCAGAATCCGGCCCTCCAAGTTATTATATCCGGCCCTCCAGATCATTTTATTTTATTGTTATTAATGGCCCGATGTTATCTTGCTCTTATTTCTAACTTTGACAAAATATATTTTTATGAAGAGTTATTTAAAATTTAAGTTGATTTATTCTGGAATAATAATCCTGCCTTTTTATTATTCATAATTATGTTAAAAGTTACAGTTTTAGAGTTTTAAAAATTGTCATTCTGCTAGCATTATGGACTATTTTGGCACTTACTAAGATTTTTTAGGCTATTTTGAAGTTTAGCTAGTATTTCATCTACATGCTAGCTGTTTTGACTAATTTAAGCTTTTTTCAGTTTTTTAGGATATTTTTAAGTTTAGCTATTTTTTAGCTACATGCTACCTGTTTTGGCTAACCTAAGTTTTTTAGTTTTAGTTTTTTTGGCTAATTTGGCATTTAGCTAATATTTTAGCTTGTTATGAGCTTCAGCGTTTTCAGCTATTACCATCAGTGAGTTCAGCTATCAACTTCAAAGTTTTCAGCTACAGCCTTTTCAGCTTCAACATTTTCAGCTATCAACTTCAGCGTTTTCAGGTTCATTGTTTTCAGCTATTAATTTCAGCATCTTCAGCGATCAAATTCAGCTTACAGCATAAACACTAGCAGTATCGCAGGTAATGCTACATATCAAGTTTATAATTATGAACTAGCTATATAATTACTTTAAAGTTACATTTTTAAAGTTTAAACAATTAAGTTTTAGAGTGTTCAATAAATGTTTATCCTGTTCGACCTGCGACCATAAGGTGTGTTTTGGATTTTGGCCCCGTGTGATTAAGGTTGACACCCCTGCTCTAGCAGGACGACCAGACCAGTCTGCAGAATCAAGGCTCTACGGATGACCCAGAATGTTGCTGCATCTCATTTTTAAACCAGACAAGAGGACACTGTTCAGACTGACTTCCTGAAGCAGCTGAACCAGACTAAAAGTCCTGACACTCGCCGACAGAGAGGTCACCTCAACAGCACCTCCCACCTGGACTCCCCCTGCCCCCCTCCCTCCTGAACAGCAGCTGCTGGTCCCTGCACCACACAGCAGAAGATCACACAGTTCTAAGAACTATCATGGAGGAATAGACTGCAGCACGTCAACCTAACTGAACTTCTCTGCAGCTTCACAGAAAATACTCCTGCAGCCAAGACTGTTTTACCTTCAAATGTAAATCTGATTTTCCCTTTGCTGACAAGAACTCAATGTGCCTTTAAATTACCTCATGTAAATAATAAGGTCAAACGTTTGGTCATCAAAGCTGATCAGTTCAGAAGCGAGACGTGTTATAGTCACAGAACTTTCCCAAAAGAGAGGCAGGACAGAGGCCTGTCACAGCAATCACCACATCCATTCATCAAGCAGCGCACGGCAGCGCGCTCAGTGATCCACACCGCCAGTCCGAGCAGCCGCCCTCCACGGACCATCGACCACTTCTGATCAGCTGCTTGCCAAACAACTTCAAAGTCTTTCTTTAAAGCAGACTTTAAATAGTCAGATAGTAAAGTTCATGACACATGCAGAAAAATGACATCTGACACTTTAAATGCAATAAGGAGTTCCAATGAGGCTGAAACTAACCAACTAAACAGAGTTGGTTTATCAAAGATGTTTCTAAAAGTCCAATTCTTCCAAATCATTCCAAGAAGGTCACACAGGTAAAAATGTTCACGCTTATCTCGTCTCAGGAGACCCAAGAGGCCCCGCCCTCATTCTGTCATGTGGTCATATCATACCGTGCAGATCCATCCAGGTTGGCTCTGTGGATGAAGCTCAGCTTGGCATCGGCCCAGTACAGTTTCTGCTCCTCCAGGTCAACGGTGAGGCCATTTGGCCAGAAAATGTCTTCATTGATGATCACCTCTCTGGTATGATAAACCGAAACAAACATCAGTCAAAAACAAGCCTGGTTTTCTATTGTTGTTCTATCAGGAGGAGTGGGACAACAAGATGTCTTTTGTTTTGAAAGGAAGTAGGGCAAAGCTCTGTCAAAGGTGACTTTATATTTCAAAAAAAAGCTATTTTCTCTCCATGTTTTACTAAAAATAATAGTTTTTATTTATCATGTTAGTAGCAAAAAGACAAATACAAATCGGTGTCTTATTTTTCTGAAGGATGAAGGGAGACTCTGTAGCTCCTACTGGATTGGGTTGGCGAGAAATCGACCTGAATGGCTCTATACGCGACCATTGGTCTCACTGGTCACGAAGTGACTTTGCAAAAGCAACAATTTAAAGGGAGCATTTCCCTTTACACACAAACAATTTTCAAATCAATTAAAGAAATGCTAATATTTTTCTTTGAAAAATACTTTTTAACAATACACGATGCCCAAAACAATGCTTAAAAAGATTTATTTGCTTTATGGTTCCATCCTCCTCAGATGGTGGCCTTGTAAACCCGTTTGTACATAAGTGCACTGTCACAGTCGGACTACAGTAGTGCATCTGTTGTGATTGTGTGTCTATTGGAGCAGAGGTCTTGAACATCTGTCATACCTTCTCCTGCCGTCCATGCCGGCACGCTCGATCCTGGGCTCCTCCCCCCAGTCCGTCCAGTACATGTATCTAAAGAGAGCCAAAGCACCAAAGAGGATCATTTCAACAGTTTGTGGCAGGAGTACAGAGCCAACTGAAAAAGCATTTGCAAAAAAAAAAATCAACAATGGAGTTTATGAACAGACTTCTGTGGAAGATGGTGCTTCATATCAGCCCCCTTCTCCACCTTTGTCTGACATGGAGGCTAAGACAGCTTGAACCTACATTTGCCTCAGCCAGACTTCTGGGTTTACCAAGTTTTGCTCTGTAGCTCTGTAGAAGTTTAACTGTTTAAGCTCAAAGGTTAAAGCCCTGCAGGTTTAGAGCAGAACATTAACTTGAATCTCAGCCCTCTGCTTTACTTCCACATTTTGAGTTTAGTTTCACTGCAGGATGGCAGAGTTGTGAGTTGTTTTTGGCTTCTTTTCCTTTACCGAGACACACAGCAACGTCTTATAAACTTAGTCATCTCTGGTCAAGTGACTCTTTAACACCCTATGGAAGAACCGATGAGCACCCAGCTAATATTTTGCTAAGATAGAATTGATATAATTTCAGAAAATATCCTCAAAACAGGGTTCTCAAACTCAGTGTGGGGCCGCTGAAGGCAATCTGGGCTCTATGAGGTTCCATTGTCTATGTCTACTGAACAAGTTTATTGAACATTTGTTCATGTCTATGTATCACTAAGCAATATCCTTGTGTCCTGTGAAGCAACACGATGCTAGCAACTGTTGCTAGGGACTTTTCTAAGGACCAGATCCAGCGACAATAGTAAATGAAAAGTTTTAAACATTAAGCAAGCTGAAACATCAATAAGCAAATACAAAGCTATCATCAAAGAAGCGTGGTAATGCAGACGATATTTCTTAGCAGTATATAGCCGTGAACAAATGTTCAATAGGACCGAATACATATTTTTGGCACAAATGGAACCCCATACAGCACTGACAGCATGTATTGAAAAAATTAAGTGTGAAAAGTCACTTTCTAAAAAAGAAATTAAGTAACTTTTTAATGTGGTCTGGGGAGGGGGGGTGTCAGGTTTCCTGCCCTAAAAGCTTCCCTGCTTCAAGCCTGGTCAATGTCACGCCCCCAAGAGCTGTATGCCCCACCGTGATTGGTTGGTTCGTCAGTTCCGCACACAGCACTGTAAAAGTGCCATTCATTCAAAACACTGCACCCACTTTAAACTTTCATATTAAAGTGGGAGCCGCAAAATATTTTCTTGGGGGCCACAAATGGCCCGCGGGCCGCCAGTTTGAGACTCCTGCTTTCAATCAACTTTTTTTCTTTTATCTGCAAATATATTTTGCCACTGAAACATTCACCGTCTTTCAGATGCATTTTCTAAACACAAGTCATCTCTAATCCCAACTTTGCTCCATTTCAGTGTGAAGTGATTCTCGTGTAGAATAGTCTGATGGTTCTGTAGCCCCGTCCTTAGATATAAAAGATTTCCTGTTTTTACACTGTTGTAATTGGAAAACGATCAGAAGGACAAACTGAAGCTGTTGATGTTTAATCATCAAGAACTCAGGTCGTGTAAGACGTGGGTTGAGATGTTTCTCTCTCTCAGGTCTTCAGACTACTGCTAGGCGATATGGAAAAAAAATTATATCATGATATAAATTATTTTATATCACAATAACGACAATAAAACCCTAAGAGGAAGCTTCATTCACTAAATACTATCCTCCATGTTTTTGGATCGGCCGGCTGGAGAGTCTGAGGCTCCAGGGGATGTTGGGAACTTTTAAAAGTCCACCAAGTATTTTTGCTTTTAAAATTCATTTTTTAACTTAATTCATTCATTCATTCTATCCCTGTTGATCAGTTTGTTGTATCTCCGCTCGTGTGTGTGGGAATGTGTGTACCGTTGTGCCGGGTTGAGGGCGATTGCCCTGGGCTGGTCCAAGTCCATCCAAAAGAGGACCTTCCTGGAGGAGCCATCGAGGTTTGCCACTTCAATGCGGTTGGTCTCAGAGTCCGTCCAGTAAAGTTTTTTACTCAACCAGTCACAGGCGAGCCCATCAGGACTGTCCAAGCCCGGCACCACCACAGTCTGATCGGTCCCCAGAGACTCCTTCAGGGCTGAGGATGGATAAAGGTTTTCAGATCATAATGTGACAACAGGAAAATTTTTAGAGAGGTGGACTCTTTTTGACAACCAATAACTGACAGGAAATCTTTTCACTATAAATGTCACTGCAGTTTGGTTTTAAGACGAGAGATTCTTGTTCACTGAAGAACAAGAATGTCCATAAAAGAACTCAAGTGTAAGATAGCAATAGCTAAAGTCATTGGTTTAATTAACATTCAGCAACAAACATAAAGAAAGACTGAAATGGACAGAGTTTAGCAGCACTTCTTACAGTTGGATGACTGGTTCCAGCGTGTTTGTTTGATGGCCTCCTCGCTGACGTCCGTCCAGAATATCAGGCCCTCCTCAAAAAAGAAGTCTACAGCTGCTGCATCTTCCAAATCACTAACAACAATGGCCGACTCCCCGCGGACGCCCTCTCCATCGACCAGACGAACATCTCTCCGGTTGGCAAAAAGAAGGAGTGGAGACCCTGGAACACAAAGAGGCTTTTTAACATTCAGAGTAAAAAAGAAAAATTGTAAATATGATTATTAATTTAGCTTTTTTATAGGGCCTATATACCATGAAAAATCCACCTTTTGAGCTTTTAAGTGTATTATACTGTTCCTCACTATAAACAAT
This sequence comes from Oryzias melastigma, assembly GCF_002922805.2. Classification (NCBI taxonomy): domain Eukaryota; kingdom Metazoa; phylum Chordata; class Actinopteri; order Beloniformes; family Adrianichthyidae; genus Oryzias; species Oryzias melastigma. The sequence continues at coordinate 922,530 of NC_050517.1, forward strand.
CCGAAAGCAATATTTTTATTAGTTCACACATTTCTGAGTAATCCTCTAAAAACCTGCGCTCGCTGCAGCAGTCCCTCCCATTCCTACGAAAACAAGCAGATTCTCATCGTGTGACGTAGACCAGTGAGAACACCCCTTACAGGAAATGTCTGTGCAGCTGGCACAAAGGCTAACACAAACGCATTCTGCTAGCAGATCAAGCTAAAAATGATCAGCTAGCTTTGCGAGCTCCCCCAGCTCGCATGTCCACAGTCGTGAAGACGCCAGCTGTCTGTGGCGTGAGCTGAGTGTAGCAATTGTCAAGAAATGCTCATTCGGTTTAGCCTTTCAACTTCATGCGGTGGCATACACCAAAGAATATTCTGGTGAGGAATCTGCACGACATTTAAGGTGGATCCTGTACATATCTGAGAAAGATGCAAGCAGACGGTGATATTGGGAAGACGGCTGCAGAGAGGCAGCAGACTATTTCCTGGTGGAAAAAGGGAGTGATAAACTGGTTTGAACCTGGATTATTGAGCAAAGGCAGAAAGGTACGAGTGTCTCCAGGAAAATGATCTGCATGAAAGAGAAGAGGATTTTTGATCCTCAGATTGATGACGCTTCAAAGAGAGCAGAAACGTTCCCAGCCACTGCTAATCAGAACAACGTTCTCATCATTTCAGTAAATCCTGAAATGCTCATCTGGTGCTGTTGTCTGCATTTCTTGACCAAATTTTACCACAAAATGAACGGGGCTACTACAGGCAGATACACAGTATGTACATCCATCTTTGCAAAAATGTTGATGTTTGTTTTTGTGGGAGAAACGCAGCAGACACGCTGTCGAGGCCGGTTCTAGGTTGACATCATGAAATAGGTGACACCAAAAGGAGTGAAAGGCAGAACCTCAGAGATCGAATTGTTTTATTTCCGGTTAGGGAAAGAGACCACAAAAATAACTCATATTCTATAAATAATTAATTCTTTAGTATTCCAAAGGTAATATATGATCAGATATACGGATACATTTGACTCTAAAAGGCTTAAGAAAATCATGGTATAGGCTTTATAAAGGAAGATTTTAACATTGTTCCCACATCCGACCTCGCAGCAGAACAGCCTGTTGATGCTACATCTTTGTCCAAGACAAAATCATCATAGAAAAGTTCTATATTACAGCACTTAAGCAGAATATTACAGTGACTCATTCAGCTGAAACATCTGTGAATGATTCAGCTCCTTAAAGAAGAAATACTCAGAGCTGAAGCGGGTTAGCTAGTCAGAATGAAAACCCACAGCTGAAGTTGTTTCATCACTCCGGTCATGAAAGGAAGGAGGATGCAAGCAGCTGCACTTCTATCCGTGCACGTTCTATCTCAACAACAGCAGCTGGTGGAGGTCAACCAAAGAACCTGACAGTGCAGGTCTCAGTTCTCCTGCACGCCAAACAGGTTCCTCTTATGAGGAATATCCTATCATCTTAAGATCTGACGTAAAAACGTTCACTGTGGCCTTTTAATGATGACTGTATCGTTTTTAGCCTAAAAAAAAACTGTTGCTTTGTAGAACATAGTTTCTGCAAAGCAGCAGAGGTTCATCAGAAATTCACCTCTGAAATGTGGGAGGGACTGTTGGTGGGGAGAAAGCCTCCCCTCATTTCCCACGATCCCTTTGTTTACACATTCTCCCCTTAGCTTACAGCCCCTCACACCCAACAACACTTTTACTAAGCGGGCATTTCCACTCTCTTTGGTTATTTGTGCTTTATAACTGTTCACACTGAAGTGAACTGCGCCAGAGTTCCTTTGTAAGTACAGTACACAAAAAAACACTTTCTGAGAAGGACCAGAGTTCACTTGTTTGGTCCAAACTAGTGCTGCCACAAACGATTATTTTAATAGCAGATAATTCACAGATTATTTTTTCCCATTAGTTGACTAATCGGGTCATGCCAAAACTGGATGTAAAACACACATCTAACCCTTCATTAGCTTTAAACTAACTGAAAACTAGATATATAGCATTACCTCTGATAATGCTAGTGTGAATGCTGTAAGCTGAATTTGGCTGCTGAAGATGCTAGTGCTGATAGCTGAAGACGTTGAAATTGATAGCTAAAAACACTGAAGCTGATAGCCAGCTAAAATATTAGTTAAATGCCAAATAAACCTAAAAAACTGAAAAAAGCGTAAGTTTGCCTAAACAGCTAGCATGTAGCTGAAATATTAGCTAAACTCCAAAATAGCCTAAAAAACCTTATAAATGCTAAAAAAAAAAAATCCATAAATCTAGCAGAATGCCATTATAACTTTCAACTTCACTAAACTGTGGCTCCATATAATATAAAGTAACGACTAATCAACTATTAAAGTGGTATTAGACTATTTTACTAGGCGATTAGTCATCGATTAGTCGACTAATCGTGGCAGCCCTAGTCCAAAAACCTGAAAATGAGCAGACTTTCAGAGGAAATCAAAGAGCAAATGCACCAGCATGAAAGTGCCAGTATTTGAAGCCCATCAGGTCCAGTCGAAGTCCTCAGTCTAGGAGTCAGAGGCTTCTAATGACCATCAGGAAAGACTCAGGTTTAGGTAAGCTCAGTCATGAAAAAGATTAGTTTTTCTTTCCTAGTTGTCTCCTTGCTGGAAACAGGCTCCAAATGGCTGAGGAACAAAACTGAATCTTTATGGTTTGCATCAGGAATGGGGTACAAGCCATGGGCTGGAACAGGTCTTTATAAAAACCCAGAGTCTGGGGGCCTGCACCGTCAGCAGAGAACTATTTATGCTCCCAACGAAAAGAAATGGTGAACCGCCGTTGGCTTTCTTCCTCTGAGAGCCTCTGCAAGCCCCACATCCACCCCCCTAAAGTCCCCCTATTATGTCTGCCTCCTCCCAACCTTTTCCTCTCTCCCCTCAACTGTTCCCCACCCGTTTGCCCCCAACCCACCCGTCAGACTTCTGCGTAATCCAAACAGCTCTAGCCTCCATTTTCACACCAGAGAAAGGCAAACAGGAAAAGATATCCATCTCTTCCTTGCATTCCTTCTCATCATTGCTGCCACATCACTGCTCTTCTCCTTCAGCCGCTTTTCTCCTTCTTTCAAACTTTTCCATTACTAACACCACACCATGACAAAAATCAATCACATTCTTACTCTACAGTTTTCCATCCTGCATATGGACATATTATTCCTTTATTAATATAAAGTTACTTTCAGGATCTGTAAAAAAAAAGAACTCAAGCTGTTAATGAACCTGAATTTTTCCTTTCCTGTGACAGAGTGGAGAATCTGGTTCAGTCGCTGCAGATTTATTTCTATATTCACATCCTTAAAACAACTCTGCAGAAACTTTCCTTCACAGCAGCTAAATTCTTCACTAAGTAAACACAGAAAATTTTCTTTTTAATGTTCTATTTCTTAAATTCCCAGTGACATTTTTAGACCAAATTATTATTATCATTATTATTACTATACAAGAGATTATATGGTGGGGCTTTACTATGATCCCTGTGCCGAGCAAAGGGCATCAGTGGAGAGGGAAACTCCTTCTGAGAGGAAGAAGAAACCTCCAAACTGTGGACAAAATCGGAAAGAGAGGAACAAACATTAAAAATGCTATTGAAAGACAAACTGCAGCAATGAGAGACGAGAGGCAGATGGATGAAGACAAAACTGTTGGCATCACAGAACCTGACTCTGAACCAACAGGGAGCAGACAGTCTGAACCATCGAGTTCCCTCGTTATATCGTAGTTTGCATTTACAATCTTGCTGTTTTGCAGATTTTCTTTTTTTTTCTGTGCAATTTGTACTGTGTCCTGATTGGCTGTAAACGTTGTCAATCAATCTCCTGTGTCTTCTGTACAGAATGTGTTCAGTTTGTCACATTTACATAAATCTTCAGTTGCGTTTGAATACCTTCACTCCCCACTACGTAGGGCACTACACTGGGAGTTTGCCGTTTTGTAGTGGCGTCTGAGCCTACAAGTCCATAATCCAGTAATGTAGAAATTTCCCAGAAATCTCTCCAAAAACACCCGTGTCCATCTATGTTCACTAGTTTGGAACAAATAGACCACAATGCATTGAACATTTTTTTCAGGTGATAAAATAAATTTAAATTAAGCATCTATCGTTAGAACACAGTGGATTCATGGATAGATGTCATAAAACAATTGTATTTATTGCTTTTAAAATCCAGAGCACGAGATAATCCCACACTATATAGTTTATTAGTAGTTAGGGGTTGGAGAGGGAATTCCGACACAGAGCCTTTGATCTGATTAGATTTTTGCTAATTCTGGACTTATTTTTCTATGAAGGTTTGAACTTTGAGTGTCAAATGAAAGAAAAGTGTGAAAATGTTCTTGTCTGTCTGAGAAAGGTGTAGGAAGTGTGTAGTGGGGAGTTTACCGCCTTAAAACATCTGTAATTCTACTTTGCAGATTTCACCAATCGCAGGTGATTTTAAAATCCTATTCCTGCAATAAATGAGGGAACATTGAGAACTGGAGTGAATGACATCATCATCCATAGGAAATTACTCCCTTCTGGCTCCAAATAAAGTCAATTCAGTCACCATTTTTTAATTATATGGATGCCGTCATGTCAGAACCAGATATCGTCTCATAGTGAAGGATAAAAGAGTTCCTTAGAGGTCAGTTGAAAACCTGCTGCTGAGGATGCTGAGATGCAGCTGACCCCCATGCTGCTCACTGCAGCAGAGCTGCGATTCAGCCCTGAAACTCAGAACACGAGACAAAGGAAAAAAAAGTTTAAACTTAGCAACAGCGCCTGAAAAGGGATATGTGGTCAGACGGGTGTCGTGAACTCTGACCGCTGGAATGGTGTGGCCCCCGTGTTACTCCACGAAAACTGGACTGGTCTCAGCTGTGGATGCTGGAACCAGTGCAGACGGGGAGGACAGAGCGAGAGCAGAGCGAGCCTCCGAATGCTCCCACGAAGACCCACAGGGAGGCCTTCACGAGGAAACAAGAGGAAGACTTCTGCCACTCGCTGAAGCAGAGAAGGATCTACTTGTGGCATTCACACTGAAACCAGTTTTTCAACTGGATCACAAACATGACAACACAACCTGAGCCGCTGCACCGTCTGACCTCTTCAGAGGAAGATCTTCTAATGAACAAAAGGGGTTTTGCGGATGACATTCACAGTATGATTCTGAAAAAGTTTAGGATAAATGCTGAGTAACTAAACAGGAGAGACCAGAGTGGTTTGATCTGAACAATCTCCTAGCAATCATTTAGAGATCTTAAAAAAAAGGAGACACATCTGATCATTTGCAATGTAGAAGCTGAGAAGACCTAAAACCCCACTACAATGAAAATGGTGTTTTTGATGTTTTTGTACTATTTTTCTTATAATGGAGGACATATATAGCTCAATGTGAATCAAGAGCAGATGAGAAACTAATTGTGTTGTAATGCATTAAGTGAAATGGGTGGGCCAAAACCTCCCTCCTCCACTCCATTCTGATGCATTCACTTGCAGACAAATAGATCCATGAACGTCTTTGATTTCCTCGTCTGAACTGGAATCTGGATCTGATATTTTTTTTCCATTTCTTGGGGTTGTGAGGATCTGTAAGCTGGCAGGAGAGAGTCTAAACAATGGGATATTGGGATATCAGTGGAGGCTTACTTCCACACTAAAAATCCTGCCCACAACAAAGAAGAGAAATAATAAACTCCTGCTGCTCTGCAGAAACTTGGTCCTAGAAAATGTTCTGATTTTGGCAAAAAAGACCACTGGGAACGCTGTTTGGAGTCGGACTTTAAACAATTGAATCTAAGGAGAACTGGACTGAAAGAATGCGACGTCACACAGAAAATTGTTTATATTTAGCTCCATTGAAATAAAGTCAAGTTAGTCGCCATTTCTTTACAGTACAGACATCACCATGATGGACCCAGATGACATTAGTAATCAGTGTTTGGTCCAAGTCAATCTGAGTTATGGTGTCTATGGCAACCACTCTCACCAATCAAAATCAAGCTTGTTGGAACTCCCCTCCCACTACAAATCGATAGCAAAGTACATCAAATCTGTCAATCAAACGTTTTGAACATTGGACAGAATATAAGAAAAAGATACTTTTTGGTCCAAGCCTGGAAAATTTGGTTTTCACAGGGAAAAAGATCATGAAAAACAGGGAAACAAAATCAGTCAGATCCAACCAGCTTTTAGAAAGACAAACATCAAATGCAGCTCATCTATGTCAGGAATAACAAGTTATGTAGTCCAATGGGTAGAGGCAGGAATAACCTCCTGTAGCGGTTGGTGTGGCAGTGAAGCTGCCTTAGGCTCTTTCAAAAGGTGCTCCGCTGTTGTTCAAGTACAGGTTAGAGAGGGTACTCAGGATTATCCGTGATGGATACAGAGTCCTGCTCTCCATCACTGCTTCAAAAGTGTTCATTTTGCACCTGATTACAGAGCCAGTTTGATCAATCTCTTTATGCTGAGAGTTCTGACCACAATACACGGGTAGAAAATTTCCAGCATCTTGTTTCACATGTTGAGGGACCTTAGTTTCCTCAGGAAATAGTCTTCTGCAGGCCTACTTTGTACACAGCTGGGTCTGTTGCCGATGGTTACTCTTCCACCTCCTTCACATCCCTGCCCAAGATGCCGAGGGGCTGGGAAGCTTGTCATACCCTTCAATCTCCATCTCTTTGGTCTTGCCCACATTGAGCATCAGGTGATTTTATTCCACCTCACAAACTCATCCACTAATGTATTCCTCCTCCTGTTCACCATTTATATAACCGACAACTGCCGAGTCATCAGAGAACTTCTGAAGATGACATGACTCTGAGTTGTACTGGAAGTCACTGGTGTACAAAGTGAACAGAGACCACATACTTCCGTTTTTTATCTAGAAATGCGGCATCCCCAAAAGTTAATGAGTGATTGATCTAATACTTCCAGTGAAACTACATGTTAAATAATAACATCAAAACTTAACAGACCTTTGTCAATAAAGCTTTATAAATAAGGCAGAAATATAATAAAACCTAAGCCTTTAGGGGGGTGGTCTCAAACTCAGTTTACCACTGGGTATGATTGAGCCGTATGGGGTTCCATTTGTGCCAAAAATATGTTTTTGAGTCTACTATGTCTTTGGTCCATTGTCTATGTCTACTGAACAAGTATATTGAACATTTGTTCATGTTTATGTACTACTAAGATATATCTTCTGCCTGTCCTGTGAAACAACAAGAGTTAACGTCACTAGCAACTGTTGCTAAGGACTTTTCTGACGACCAGATCCAATGACAATAGTAAATGAAAAGTTTTAAGCATAAAGCAAGCTGAAACATCACAAAGCAAATACAAAGCTATCATCCAAGAAGCGTGGACATGCAGAAGATATTGCTTAGTAGACATTGAACATTTGTATTAAGGCAAAGGCTGCAAAATATTGACTTGGGGGCCGCAAATGACCCGCGAGCCGCCAGTTTGAGACCCCTCCATTAGAGACTTCTGTAATTACAACATTAAAATGCAAAAACAACTGGTTTTTGAGATTTTCTAGGACTTTCCCTTCAATTCTACAGATATTTGATGACCAATAGAAGAGTGTCTTCCTTTATAGAGGAGAAAATAGAGCATCATGCTGCCTTTCCCTCCTCAGCCCTCCTCCCTGCCTCAGAATCAGACCTGAGTGCAGATGAAGCCCGGCTCCACTGCTGCTCCGACCCCTCATGAACAATAGCTGAGCCTGACAGAGCAGCAGAGAAGACGTTCCACGAAGACAGCTGCCTTTTTCCAGGGTTCTCCTGATCTCCGCCACAGGACGAAGGCGGAATGCTCGGTTTCGGTAAGTTTCCATAGAAGCATCCAAACTGCTGCTCCATCACACCGCTCTGCAGCATCTCTGAGCAACACCGACCAGAACAAAGACCCGCCAACCTGTCTGAGAGAGAGGCAGGCAGATCTATGCTCCTGAAGAGACAACGCTTGCATGAGGATCATCTTCAGCTGCCTTTCCCTTTGTTTGAGTCTGTGGTGAAGACACAACTGATGTGCTGAGCAAAAACAACACAACAATGAATGAAGAAACACCCAAAATATGTTTGATCATTTGAAGATCTTCAGCCTCGAGTTTCCCTTTTCCACCGAGTCCAAACAGAAGCTGTCAGAGGTGCAGGTCCCTCTGACTTTTTCCAGGAGGAATAGGAAGACTTTCAGAGGATGAGGATGAGACTGCACACACACCACGCACGCGCGTAAACACAGCAGACAGAGCCCCTTCAGAGTGCACCTGAGGGTGGTCTGATGGAACAATGAGCGGGGAGCTCTGCAGAAACTACCGGAATACGTCCGGGAGGGGGGCTCGTCAGACCCGGCACGGACCCTGATCCGGGAGGGGCAGAACCCAAACACTGCCCTCTTTTCAGCATTACGGCAGAAAGCCTGTGTGACACCCGACACCGCGCAGGACTGGATGAAGGCCCGAAAACAGCCAGCTGCCTTCAAATTCCCCAAGTCTTTGTGATCGTCTGGCCGGGCTCTGTCTCGCGCGCGAGCCGCCCCGTGCCAGTCCCCACCGAAAGTTTGGAGCCGCGCTCAAACAGCCGAGACACGAAACTTTCACCGGAGAGCCGCGCGTTCACGCTCCGACCGACGACGTACCCGAGCCCGCGGACAGCAGGCAGCTCCAGAGCAGCAGCCGCGGCGCCAGCAGACCTCCCATCCCCGTCACAGCCGGGACTCCCGCTCCATGTTCGGATGTTCGATCCCGGGCGTCTTCGCTGACCCGCCGCTGAGCGTGTACATGTGCGCGCGCGTCACTCCGCCTGTAGAAAGCACTTTTCCTCGTCTTCGGTTTGAGCTCGCGCGACTTTACACTTTGGACTGTCGGGCTCGAGCTCGGAGAGAAAGGGCAGTTGGATGTGGGCGGAGCCTCCATGTCTTAAGGAGGGGCGGGGACAAAGTTCGAGGATAACTTCATAAATGGCTGGTCTGGTTGTCTCGTCCTGGAGAACTGGTCTGCTAGAGCTGCTTTCGCCCCTGAAAGTCAGGAATATGGAGCTATTTTGGGGCCATAAATATTTGAAACCCAAATAAAACATTTTGAAAAAAATATTTGGTCAAAAAATGTCCACAACTTTTTGCCATTCTAAATATTTTTTTCAAAATGTTTTATTTGTGTTTCAAATATTTATGGCCTCAAAATACATCCATACATGAACATAGTTTTTGTTTTAGAGTAAGCAAATAAGAAAACCGTACATTGAAAAAAAGGATTTGATTTGATATTACCCCTTCAAAATAAAAGTATTGAATCATTTTGCCGTCTGACTTTGAAGGAAGTTTTTTACATCTTTATTTAAAATGTACTTTCTATTTCTTTTCACCAGTCTTGCTCATGATCTACAAGTAACAAATTAAAATTCTATTACTAAAACACTAAACCAATCAGGTGTTACTGTCACAATCCATAGACACAAGGAATTGTGTTTTCATTTAGCTTTGAGAATTTCATAAAATTGCATAAAATTACATGTTGTATAGATGTGTATTTACTATTTTATTACTTTTCACTTCTAGTGCATTAACTTAAATAAACAATGAACTTCCTAGATTTCTCACATTCATGACAAATCTTGATTCTTTTACTGTTCTCCTATATCCCCTTTCTAAACCATTTATTTGTTGATGATCTGAATGATGAGCATCTTTCACAGGTTCTCAGCACACCTGTTAGCTGACAATAGTGCATTCTAATGATTTTAATAGAGAAGAGAATTCAAATGATCTAGACCACATATTTCAAACTCAAGGCCAGGGCGGATCCGACCCTCCAGGCCATTTTATTTTATTGTTAATGGCCCAATGTTTATCTTGCACTTGTGACTTGTAACTCTAACTTGTATAATTTTGACAAAATATATTCTTATCTAGAATAAAATATTGAAAGTTATTTTAACTTATACATTGATTTATTCTGGAATAATATTCCTGCCTGTTTTTATAGTTATGTTAAAAAGTTACATCTTTAAAGTTTTAAAAATGTAGTTTTAGAGTGTTCAATAAATGTTTATCCTGTTCGGCCCCCGACCTAAGGTGTGTTTTAGATTTTGGCCCCCTGTGAGATTGAGTTTGACACCCCTGATCCTTTAAAATAAAAATTACAATAAATTAATATCGTCTCAATCATCATCTCCTGGAGGGAAGAGTCCTGTCCCCATCAGCAAAAATGACCAGCTTTTTCCATTGCTCTTGAACCAGCAGCTCTGCATCTTCCGCAGCAACTCCGCATTTGAGATCTGCCTGAATGATCCCTAGCTATTGGTTATGATGGTTGCCTTGAAGTCGCCTCGGGCCTGAGGCCCTTGGGTCAAACTGGAACATGTCTCTTGTAGGGTGGTCAAGTCGTAGGTGAAGAACATGACACAGCCAGTGCTAAGGGCAGGGATAACCAGTTTTATTTAGTCTTAGTTTTTAACTATTGTTCATATTTTATGACTAATTTTCTGCATCTGGAAAATTACCTGCATGAAGCCCAATGAGGCAAATTTCTTTTGTGATTTTGGGCTATATAAATAAAATTGAATTGAACTGAATTGTCTTGACTAATCTGTGCCATATCCAAAAGGATAACACTTCAAAAAGGATTCTGTGAAGTTCTTCCAAACTCAGGGCTTTTAAATGTGAGTGTAAGAACACCAAAATTATATTGGGAGTTAATAATAAAACCAGCAATCTGATTAAATGCTAGTCTGTATTTATTGAGGAATCTGGTGCAGGAAGTGTTGACCGGCTCCAAGCGACAGGGACGATCAACAGTGCTCTGGGAAGTCAGGAGAAGCAGGTTAGTGGCAGACAAGTTCAGGGAAGATGAGCTTAAACAGAGGAGCAGATTTGGAAAGAGAAATCTACAGGATCCAGTGCTGGAAGGTGGTGATGGTGTTGTAAAAAACGGTGATCCAATGTCATATCCAAGGTCCAAGCCAAGTCCACAGGTCTGGAAAGCAAAATCCAAAAGGACAGAAAAGGAATCTACCTTGACAGACACAACAAGGGAGAAACCAGGAGTCAAAATTAGATTCAGTTAATGACATCAGGTAGAAATATTTAGAGCTGAAGAGTTGACGTACTGCTGTAAGAAAATCTGGGAGTGTAGCAGGAAGACACCTTAGAGAGGGGACAGCCTGAGAAAAGCAGAGGTTTTAACAGTGGAGGAACTCAACATGTTGAGAAAAGTAAAACAGGAAGTTCTGAGGTAAAAAAAGACCGGACAGGAAGTAGAGCAAAAAATATCACACAGCTGTTTCAGTGAGGAATGTTATATCCCTCACATATGAGAAACAATACTCACAATAAGTTATCAGTATTGTGATTTACATCAGTCCTTTTCCTATTTGAAATACTTTAAAGTTCTCTTTGATATTACTTAAAATTAATGACAAGAAACACAATTTTCATTAGTTTGTTATTTTCTACCCAAACATTAAGACGATAATAAATTGGTTATTTCCCCCATTTGCTGCAATGGCTTCAAGAATACTGTCAACCATGTAAATAACACTGCAGTGTCAGCAGGAATCAGTTCTCACTTCATTATTCTGAGCAAAATGATCATGAACTAAGTTAGCAGATTATTGTAAGGAAGCACAGAGTTGGTGAACTCCCTTCAGTCCTGTGAATGAGTCGGCATTTTCTGAGTTTGTCTCCCACTTTAGTTTTAATGTGTTTTCTATCAGCAAACTTGACCTTTAAAATTATTTTTTAGCCATAAAAGGACACTGTTATTTGTTTGGTTTGATGTTGAATTCTGCTTGCTGCTAAATTCACTTCTAATTCTTTATTACTTTCCTATTTCCTGTTGTTTCGGCTGCCATGTAAAACATCAAAGACAATCTCTGTTTGTTAGCATTGGAGCTAAATGTTTCATCATCCATGTGTTCTTGGGATATGCTGTAAATATATTTGAAGCAGTTTGGGGCCGTGTGTGAGTTTCTGGGAAATCCTGATCCCGACCCCTGGACTGCTGCTCCACAACACATCTGCATCACATACCAGCAGATTTTTTCTACATTTTCCTGTAGCCATAGTTTCACACACTTTTTCGGAATTCTGATCAGGTTAAAACAGAGTTTGATTGCGGGAACTTGATGGGATTAAGATTGGAGACAAAATTTCAGCTCAAATGTGAGCTGAAATTTCCCAGAAAGATCTCTGCGTTCTCACACACCTGCAGCGAAGCCAACCCTCGCTTCTCCTCTTCCTGAATGCATCGTTTCTTTGCTCCAACTGGCCTCCACTTTAAAGGCTCAACAAACTCAAAGCACATGTTTTCCCAACCTTCCCCCACCCAGCAGTGGAACAGAGACAGTAACACGGCCCAGGTAGGATTGTTTTAACGCTGGGCTCGATCATAGAGAGATCAGAGCTTCAGTTATTTCATACTCTCAAAAAAATCAACAAAACACTCAAATCTCCACAAACAAAAGCCTCACTGTTTGTACTATGCAATGATAAAAATCATTGACTCCATTTCTTCCATCAGGTTACCACTGCAAATATGGAAGCATATGGAACATATTTCAGCTACATGCTAGCTGTTTTGACTAACCTAAGATTTTTTCTTTTTCTAGTTCTTTAGCCTAATTAGCCATTTAGCTAATATTTTAGTTGGCTATCAGCTTCAGCGTTTTCAGCTATCAATTTCAGCATCTTGAGTTATCAGTACTGGGATCCAAATTCCGCTTACAACATTCACACTAGCATTATTGCAGCTAATACTATATATCTAGTTCATAATTATCTCAAAAAGTTACAGTTTTAAAATTTTTAAAATGTAGTTTTAGAGTGTTCAATAAATGTCTGAACCTAAGGTGTGTTTTGGATTTTGGCCCCGTGTACGATTGAATTTGACACCTCTGGCTTACAACAAAAGTGTGATCTGGACTAAAAACTTTGGAAACTTGTAAAATATTTGTTTCCCTCCAGATGATCCACAGACAGAGTCCATCAGAAAGCACTCCCTGTTAAACGCGACTCTACTTTTGGTTATACTACATCGATTTACGTGACATCTGCAGAAACATGGCAGCAGCAAACAGTAGAGGATGAACCCAAACAGATGAAGAGCCTTTGACCTTAAAGTAAAATAAATTTGCATTTAACAGATTAAACCTGGAATCTGAATTTAATGCAATGATTGTTCCAGGCTTGCTGTGGGTAACAAGGCCATTCGACCTACTCCCTATCGTTCCAAGAACACTACTAATAAAAAGTTGCAAACTCCTGTGTTTGTGACCGTTTTATCATTGGGTTTGAGTGAAATTTGTCGCCACTCCTTTGTAGTCAAACAAGACCTAAGTTGGCAGAAGTTATTCATTACATTTGAATGTGTCCTAATAGGTCTTGTGTACAAAGAAAGCTGATCCTGACTGCAAATATTTAACAGAGTCAACATTCAGTTGCTGATTATGTATATGAATTCTCCAATATCAAAGGTTAAAAAACATGAAGCCCAATGAGGCCAAATTTTTGTGTGATATTGGGCTATATAAATACAATTGAATTAAACTAAATTGAAAACTTGCACAGAAAACACTATTTTTGTCTTAAAGATTAATGCACAATGAGTCAAGACTTTACTAAAGAATATTATGAATCTTTTTGGACCCTGCAATGGACTGACCCCCTCTGTATCCCACTTACACCACAAACTGACTAGGATAGGCTCCAGCATCCATGTGACCCCAAAAGCGATTAACCGTGTTTAGACATGGGTAGATGGATGGATAATGTTTTTGCTTTGAAGCCTGAATTGAGTAATCTTAGTTTCCTCACAGAACCTGGACTAAAGATTGCATTCTATAAAAAATCTTGTATTTGGACTTTATGAATTCTCACAAATCACAAACTTTGTGTCATCCTCTGTCAAAGTTTCAAACTCTGTTTTTACACTAATTTCCTTAGGGACCATAATACATTTTCCCCCTTTTTCCTTGAAACTGTTAAGGGAAAACAGGATGGAAATATTATCTGACATTAAACCAGTCAAAGGTCCAAAAAGGTTTGGAGACCACTGCTCTAGGTTGAAGATCGGAATCTTATCCCAATGTCTGTAACTTGATGATGTCACAAGAAAACGTTGGTTCTGCAGTGTTGCTCATACTCTGAGCTGTATTCATCAGGTACCTGGTTTCTAATAAAAGTGTTACTCTTTGTTTTGGAGTTAAGTGGCCATAACAGTGAGATGTGCTGAATCAGACATTCTCTGTGAAAAGCCTGAAGGATGTGGAGTAGCTGGCTCCCTGCCTCCTCCTGAAGACTCTCTGGGCTCCCAGCAGTTCCCGGAATTCTGCGGCGCTTCACCTTTTTCCTTCAGCAATCAACACAGCTGCCAACTGTGCTTTGATCCATGCTTTTGTTCTCCGCAAATATCAAAAACGCTCTCAGTGTTGGTCTGCATTCTTCAGGCTGTCCAAGTCCAGGGCTCAGAAGTAATAGAACATGCCTTGGTGCTTGTCCACAGCTAATCAGGAACAGGTGAGACTCCCTTCTGCCTGAGGCAGCAAGCAGGAGAGCACTTTTCTAAAGCAGCTAACATGTAGGAGCTTTTAACGAGGCTCGCAGTGAAACTTGTTGCCGCACATGTGGTGAGAACGATTGTTTTTGTTCCACTTGTGGAAGAAACAGAGAAGAAGTGATGACAGATGGAAGTGATTTCATTTATGTAGGTTTTAATCTACATGTCTAGGACTTATGCACACCCACAAAGAGAGGTTCTCAACATTTTCTAAGATCAATCCTTGGAGGTTTAAGTTTGCATCTCTCTATAATCTCACCGTCACACAGCAGATGGCACTATAGATCCTCTCAGCTGATCTCAAAATTCAGAAACTTTGAGGAAAAACTTTTTCAGAATCATATTTCAAACTTGAGTACATTCAGTATTTAAATATATTTTTTTGTTTTACCTAAACATATTCTAGAGTCTTTTATTGTTTACTTTTACACATTTGCAAGGATTACATATCCTGTGTTCCAAAGCATGAACATCATGTACATATGATTTGTTTATACTGCATGTTATTGATTACTATATAAAATGATTAGACATGGGAGACTGCTAAAAAGTCTGTTGTAGTGTTTTGAAAGTGTGTGGAAAAAAAAGCAGCAACAACGTGTGTTACCATCACTCTACACGTCAGTTTGCAGTTGTGACTTTAACATATATCTACTAATATCTACTACATATTGGTTAATGTTCATTCATATAGGAGTGGCACCCCTCCTAAATCTTAGCTTCCTCGCTTTTTTAATTCACAATTACTCCATCTCAAAGATGAAGGTTTGACTATTTAAATTCTGAAATTTTAAAGGTCTAAAGTTCTGACACTCATAAAGTCTGAGCTTCTTAAGTTCTAAAAGTCTCCCATAGTCCTCTTCTCTGTGTGTGAAGAAGTCCTGCAGAAACAAAGATTATCAACACATTTTGATAAACAAGTTATGATGTAAATCAAATCGTTGTTAAAAAGAACTTGAAATCCATGTCCAGTTATAAATCTCAAATATTGAAATATATATATATATATATATTTGATAAAAGGACAAAATAGAACGGATCGACCTGAAAGTGTAGGCTTACTGTAAAGTAAAAATGTAATAAAAAAAATATATATTTTTTTTTTACATTTAAATACTCCACACTTGTTTCATTTAAGTAAATAATAATATTTTATTTCTGGCAATGAAGATTTCTGCTTCACAATAACACCGCAAAAGCATTTTTTTTCTAATATTTTACTTATAGTTTATTGACCATTAAATAAATTATTAAACAAGCTTTATTTATTTAGCCTTTTTCATACCTGGCAACACAAAATGCTGATTGGAATTTCACATCCTAAACAACCGCCTTAATGTTGAGGGTTAAATTCCTTTAATCCACATGTTTCCTCATATGATTTCAGGATCAGTGATTCCATAACTGAAAACAGAAAACAGGGTCATCACTGGTGATCACACAACCAACCAGCAGGGGGCACTCGTGCTAAAGATATATTTTCCACCTGCCTGGTGGAGGGCAGAAGTAGTGCCCACTCCAATGAAAATTGTATTGGTGTTTTTAACATGTTCTTGTAGCATTTTTCGGATGATGGAGGTCATATATAGGAGAATTAAAGCTAAAACTATATTCCTGCGTATAT